>NW_001865053.1:857088-865886 GCF_000002865.3 Monosiga brevicollis MX1
CTGTACTCATTCTTTTTTCCCCTTGCAGTCTTGCAAAGCCATTGGAATTATTGTCAACTCGTTTGCGCCCCTCGCATGCCAATGCCTAACACTCGAGGCGCTGAGGGCCCGGGGAGAGTGTCAGGTCCTTCTTTCCGTTTTGCTCACACCCATTTTCGACGGCACTTAGGCCGATGCTGCAATTGTGGTCGTGGACGCCACGCCAAACAGCTTTGAAGCTGGTTTCCAGCGTGGCCAAACCCGTGAGCATCTGCTGCTCCTCCGCGCCCTTGGAATCAATGAACTCGTGGTCGCCGTGAACAAAATGGACATGGTGCGCTTCGACGCTGTCCCTTGATTCCCCCTCTGGCCGATCGCACATCATTGCCATTGACGACACCGAGCTTACCTTTCAAGCTGAACGGCAATACCTTGACTTTGCTAGATTCAATGGGACCGTAGCCGCTTTCAGGAGATCCAAGCCACCATGTCCGCCTTTTGCACCAAACTTGGCTTTCAGCCTCAGGTCAGCCTGATATCATGACTCAATGACGAGCTAGCTTGAGCTAGCAAGGCAGATTTCAAGCTGTGGCTTACACACTCATCTTGGCGCTCGATTCTTTTGATTCTCTTTCAATCACATACATCACATTCAACTACAGAACACCAAGTTTGTACCTTGCAGTGGCATGACCGGAGACAACTTGCGTGATGCTAGCGACCATACGGCCATGTGGTCGGATACCAGTACCGTCGTCTCTGCCATTGGTGTGATAAACTTGCTTGGTGCACGAAGCTGTGCAACTGCACATAGCTGGCATTCTCCCTCAAAGTTGCTCTTGTCAAACGGGCTGACCCCACACCCCGGTCTCGTCGGCTAGATGGCTTCAAGGGACATGCATATGAGCATCTGGTGAAAGCACCTCTTCGTGTCATCGTGTCAGACTTTGTCAAGGTACCTGCTTTGCGCCTGTGCCAGCCTGCCAGCCAACGTGTTCTTTCGCCAGACCGGCGTTGACTGTGTGAACATAAAGGCGTAGTTCAAGTTCTGATGTGCTCACATGTAGCCCTTGTTTTTTGTGGATGTCGCAGCTACAAGGTTCACATTATGCAGAAGGCTTCATCGCGTCGGGCAGCGTCCAAACGGGTGATCCTCTTTGGTGGCGTCCAGGAAGCACTGTCAGCGTAGTACAAGGTATGCTGCGGCACCTTCAACTTGCTCAGCTTGACACTCACAAAATTGCAGCTGAAAGGCGATTGTGCATTCGAGGTATCTTTTTAAATTGATTGTTGCTTTTTCTGACGTGACGCCTAGGCTTGACTGTTGCGGAAGAGCCCGTGGATTGTGCCACTGCCGGCGACGACGTCCGCATCAAGCTCAACAATAGTGATGGCCTTGAGCTGTATGTATTTCCAGACTCCTTTGCTCGACAGAAGAGAAATGGATGGCTCATCGCTGGATTCAATTCCCCCGCTGTTCATCATGTGGTGGCTTGCATGTAGCCATTGCCCTGTTGACTTTGCACACCTTTCCCACTCATGAGGCTATTTTCTTGCGTGTCGCTCAGATTTGGTGAGGTGGGCTGTCATCCGGACGAGCCAGCGCCCGAGGCGACGCGCGTCCGGTGAGTGTATGCCGACTGACATATGAAATCTGAACCCCTGTCCTCTTACTGTTCGCCTGCGCGGGTGCACGACTCGGACCGTCTCATACACACCTCTTGTGCTTGTGCACACATCAGGTGTCAGCTGCTGACGTTTGACCTACCAACCCCTCTCTTGAATGGAAGTCGACTCGAGGCTCATTGGAATGAGAGCTCTTGCGGCATCGTTCTACGCAACCTTGTCTCAAAGGTGCGCTCTATTCGAATGATACTCTGATGCTGGTGGTAATGTGATAAGCTCACTGTAGTCGATGGTTGTAGCTGGACAAGAGCGGCAACACAATTAAAAAGCCGCGCATGGTCGGCTCACACACCATGGCCGTCGCCGATTTTGAGCTTGACCGCTCGATTTGCGTCGAAACCAACGATGTCTTGCCTCGGCTGGCACGCATTTGCTTTCGCGTTGCGGGTGAGACTGTTGCGGCAGGGCTGGTTCGGAAGCACAACGGTCACTCAGAGCCATAGGTGTCTCAAAATGTGTTGCCCTGACCCCATCCGATTGAGCCATCCCAACCGCATGATCGACCGGTGTCTTTAAACTTTCTTTCGAAATCGAGCTCGATTGCAATGTATTGTCAGTGGCGAGGCCACAGCCGTTTGATAGACCAGTCCTGGTGAGGCAATCAAGTTCAATTGAACAACGGGACATGGGGACAACAAAAATGGGCTTGGTGATTCATGATGCGGTATCAGCCAGCTGTGATAGATGTTCAACGCGCTGCTCCAAAAAGTCACAGCGAAACTCGGCTCGCAACTTTTCCCGCAAACACTCTTTGAGCTGAAGTTGTGCCAACATGGTTTCAACAGCATATCATAAGGTGAGGCCAACGAGGGAAATCCCTTTCGCTTGATAATGGTTTGAAACTCGTCTGACACCACTAGCACCAAGCGGAAAGGTCGCACCTTAGCTCGTAGGTGTTCATTTTCCTTCGTAAGATCCTCAATCCTAGACTCGTTAAACTCGGGCGACGTGGTAGATAATGATTCGGGCATTTGGGGGAGTTCTGGCAGGGCAGCCTCGGACGTAGCCGTCGCTCCCTCCTGCTGTAGCTAGTGGTAGCAAAAACAAGCAAGATTTAGACCAGACGAGAAAGCCATGGGCAAGCATAATATACTGCTGCCTTGTTGGGCGAGTCAATGATTGAGGAGAAAGCGCAGAATGGATGACAAAGGCAACAAGGATGCGGATATTGGAAGGATGGGTATCATGTGGAGCAGACTGAGAGACCAACCCGAGACATAAGGCTGTCATAGACAGCATCACTGGCCGCCTCCTCGGCACGGTGTGTACGAGCTGCGCGGTCGCGCTGAAGATCCTGTTCATGCAGCTGTGCGCGACGATGATGACATGAGAGCAACCCAGCTTCGAGACCAAGCATGATCAAGCCACACCGCACCTCGGCCAGCTCACGGCTGAGCTGAGCGACGAGCTCCTGCAGCGACTCGATAATGTCGACGGCCTCCTCAAGCGGCGTGGCTTCGCGTGTAAGTTCGCTGACCAGCGATGAAGCTAATCAAAATGATGCACGCATGGTTTTATTTCTTTAGTGGTTGTATGTACCGCATGCGCTTTCAATATTGTTCAAACGGATGCAAGGGGCCGGCACACCTTGCTGAGCAGCAGAAGAGCCCGAAGAGGATCCGGGGACAGTGGAATGGCAGACGGCACTCTTGGTTCCACCCGGAGTTGGCTAGGTTGTCAAAATCAGAGCCGATAGGAGACAGTGATGAGAAGCACCGTTTACGCCTGGCCTCAGATCCAGGCCGGTGCAACGGCACACAACAAACTTGGCTGGTAGGCTGAATGCTTTGTAAGTGCTTGCGCGGGCCACTGCTGTCACGCGTCAGGGATGACTGCTGAGCAGAGACAGGGAAACAAGTAAGAAGGGGAGGGTGCGCTTTGCAAGGTGCATTCATGTGATCGGTCAGATGCTTCGCCGTTGAACGGCTGTATCGGCTTCTCACATCGTCTGCCCTCGGGCTATGCTTCTTCAGAAATTCCGTTGCAGAGCGCATGGCTGTCGGCTAAGAGCCACACGTTTGGTGATCAGGATGCACACAATCACGCACAAGAACGTGCGCACAAGCATCAAGCCACGCGAGCTCTGACCTCGACTACGCTATGCGCCTCCATCTTGTTGGAGCTGCGCGGTGGCCGGGCACAAGAAGAGTCTACTACGCGTGCAAATCCAGGTCCGAGATTAGCAAACCGCTCTAAATGCATTTTCAAACCAGACCCCCCCAGCCCATCAAACATTCCTGCTTCAAGCCCCACCGGCTCGTGCCCCTAACATTCTTTCGTATACCCCATCCCCGCCCCCGCCCCCGCTGCTGTCCCGTCCGACCCGACCAAGCCACGTACACAGCCAGTGCAAAGGAAATACACACACACACACACACACACACACACACACACACACACACACACACACACACACACACACGGAGAACGGTTTTCACTGTTGGAAGAGTAACGTAACGGCTGCAACGCCGTTACACTTGATGTACCTTGGCCACCTCTCACTGCATTCGCCCTCTGAAAATACTCCCTCCTATTTTGTAACAATATGGGTCATGCAGCGTTTATCCGACTTTTAGTAGATGTTTTCAGCATGCAAGGTAATAGTAATGGTCTACTGTACCGGGGTTTATGTTGGTGTTTGGGGAGAACATGTTGAGTGTGATTTGTTTCCAACACTGATCGGAAATCATGATGTTGATGCGCATGGCGAGGCCGCGACTGGCGGCGGGGCGCGGCTGGCTTCAGCGCGCTCCCTTGAGCACGCAGGAGTCTCGAGATCTGCTGTTGGACATTGACCGGCGTCACGGACAAAGCTTTACCTACCACGCCGAGCAGGATCTTGCAGCCAATGACGGCCGCCCCTTGGTCCTGATGATTGGCTGGCTCAACTCGCGCCAGGTACAGTCCACGACCCACGACCCCCATGATCTTTCAACCCCGTCCCCATTATCCATCTTCAAAAGGAGGCATTCTGAAGTCTCTAAATGCGCCTGCTTCTTCTCGACACATTGCTGAGCTGCAAGATCAAACGAGCCGATTCTTTTCCATCACCACCCGATCACGTGCCGCTCACACCCGAACAAAGTCAGGCGCTCTGCTTACAACAACTCTCTTGCTCCCTCTAGAAACATCTCAAGCGCTACACGGATCTCCTTTATAATCCTTTGGGCATGGACGTGATTACGATGCTACCTCGCCCGAACCACGTCTTGCTCCCCAGCCACGTACGTGTCGACATGCCCCAGGAAAAATTTAATAAAGGCAATCAAAAGTGCTCTACCTGCAACGAGACTGTCGATCTTGTCTCTGCTCAAGACCGCTTGTTGATCTTCATCTTCTTCTTCTTTTTCTTCTCGCGCGCTCTCTCACTCACTCACTCACTCACCTACACTCTCTTCCTCCCTGCGCCTCACCCCTTATTTTCTGATCTGGCTGCTAGTCGCGTGCAGCTGCTGCGGCCGTCGCTGAGCTCATCACTGGACCCATGGCCCAAGGCCGTCCCATCTTGATTCATGGATTCTCTGTGGGTGGCTTCATCTGGGGCTGTACCCAAATGCACTTGAAGGACAACGATATGATTCAAAAGGCCCAAGAGAACCTGCGAGGCGTCGTGCGTTGAGTCTCGCCAGTTACGCTTGTCTTTGGATTGAACTCTTGGATGTCCGATTCTTTGCGCGCACTGCCCCTCTTGTCGAACATACCTACGCTCAAGTGGTGGCTTGGGCCCGCACCTCTTGCCTGCCCAAACAGGTCTTGGACAGCCCGGTGGATATCGAAGGTATTCCTTATGGAATGAGCAGTGCCTCATTCACCAATCCAGCCGCCGTGGCCTTGATGACCGCCTTGTTGCAAGGCGTCCTAGCGCTCAACCGACCTGCACTTCGTCTGTATCACCAGTCCTCCACCACGTTTAAGGTATCCCACTCGACACTTGCACACCAAGCTGGCTTTGGCTGCTTGATTCTCTTTCTATCCGTGCTTTGGCATGCGTGTTTCAGCACGTGAGCAGTCGGCCCTCACATTTTGCTGGAATGGATAGCAAAATCCATTGGCTCTGCCGCAGCTGGTCATCTTCAGTCATTTCGATCCCATCACTGACGCTGATCGCATCGAGCAAGTCATGACTGGCTGGGAAAGCCAAGGACATGATGTAACCCGTTGTATCTTTGACGACTCTGAACATGTCATGGTAAGCACGCGGCTTTTGCCTGTCCTCACAGAGTCATGCAACTCGAGGCTTCCCTGGACGCTAGGACTCGTGAATGGCTGCTCGCCAATACTTGACATTTTCACTCCTTGTCCCCGCACAGCACATGCGCCGCTACTTTGATGACTACAAGCGCGCCTTGGAAAACTTTGTTCTCCCAAAGTTTGCGTCAACTTGAGCCGCCTCACGGTCAAGCTCAGCCGCTTCTGACTCCAGACCAAAGCGACAACGGCCACTCGCACATTGTTCTCTCGCGCGCACGGGCCCACTTCGCTTGAACACAATAAATCGACTTGAATATTCATACACTTGCTCGCTCGAGCATCTGCAAAAAAAATTGTATCATGCGTTGCACCTCTTGATGGTCGTGATTTCGAATAGTGTCCGGCCATCCACGAAACGCAGGTTGGTATGGCTGACTTGATGACATGAAAAACACAGAGTTGGGTGAATTGGAAAAACGAACAGTCGGTTGGCAGGTGAAATGATGGGTCTGATTTCAAGTTTCCTCTGATGACTATACTTCGGCATGCTCAATCGCCGATTCACAGTCAGAATCCTCAAGCACCAAATTGGTATCGCGCGATATGCGGGACGACAGGGGTGCTTGGGCGGCTGCCCTCGCACCCACACTCATGGAAGTAGACATTCTGCTCGCGGATACGTTTCCACGCCGTGCTGCCTGTGAAGCAACACGAGCAGCACGCCGACGCTGCTCCCGTACGCGGTCCACGGATTCGATTTCTGTTTCAGCTGCCGACTGCTCACATCCGTGAGCAGAAGCGGTTCAATGATGAGAAGCCACGAATACACACAAAAATATAAAAAGCTGCTTGCGCGAATAGTTGTGCACAAACCGTCTCAGTACACTGAACATCTTCAAACACTTGGCCAGGTGGGCGCAATCGTTTTGCCTGTGAGCCAGGAAAGAAAGGGGGAGAGAAGGTGAAAACGAGCCGTCCTTGGTAGAAAAGAGGAACAGAGGGGGGTGGAGCAGAGACAGCAGAACAGCCAGAGAAGGCCAACAAAACTCGCAGGGATGCGGTGCGTCCAAGGCATCTGGCACGCACAAAAAGTAGGTGCTACCATAGGTTGATTCAGAGGCGCCCTGATTAAACTTACTCGCTTCTTCGCGCGTTGTGGTTCGGGTTTCCCGTCATCTTCTTCCTCGACACATGACTCATCCGAGTCCGACCCCGCGACGGCATCCATGAGGCAGTCCAGGACTACATCAACCAGCACGTCAAAGCAAGGTATACTAAGGTGCTTTGGGCGGAAAGCAACGAGCGTGTACGAGCACGCACGGATGTGCGCAAGAGAGCCTAAAGAATGTGTGCTGAGTGTGTGAGCAGGCGGGCATGCCTTTCTTTACCTCGCGTATCGACGGTGGGAGCCGCATGCATTGTTCCAAAGAGGTGAGCGTTCCCTGACTTGAGTTCGCCTGCAACGTACAAGCAATGATAAACCAGGGTGCATGAGTCGGACCCGGGGGGCGCATGGAAGCAGCCACGGGCGCATTGTCATACCTCGATCCTCGCAAATTACCATCGCCTCAAGATCAACGACATCGCTATCGGGAAACTCATGGCTGTACTTGGCAATGATCGCTTCAATGCTCCTGCACAGCTTGTGCTCCGATTGCCGGTGACCCTCGGCCACGATATCTGTCAGTGTCGACATGGCGTCAGCAAGCTTGGGCCGAGCAACCAGGGCCCTGCTTCCAAGTAGAAGTAGTAATGACTTTCACTTCTCGTCGAGAGCTAGACGGTTGCCTCAGTATCCATGATCTGGCGCGACTCGTGCGCCAAGTTGAAATGTGTGTGGACGTGGGCCAGTCCGTGCCCACTTGTGCCCGCCTTACGAGAATCGCGTCTCCCACTTCGTGACACTGCTGCACGCCAGGGCTACCAGCCGGTGGTATCCCTTGAACACCCTCCCTTACCCCAGACCTTGCCAGCACCCAGTCCAACACAAGCCGTTGCCACCGAAAACAGGCTTCAATCAAACGCCCTCTCAAGCCAGCAAGAGGTTCCACCACAGGTTCAAAAATAACCGTTCGGCCGTCAGCCACAACAAACCAACACAAGCAGCACAAGGGGTTATTAAGGCGTTAGGCGGGAAAAAAAGGCGGTGGCGCGCCAACGGCCAAGATATAAATTCTGACATTACATTTGGTTGTTGTGATCTATTGTCAGCAAAACGAGTCACAGACGGAGACACTTTTTCACCTGTTCATCGAGACAACTTCGGTCACGTACCAAGTGTCATCCCTTATGGTTTTACCGTTGAGATTCGTTCTTCCGTTACAATTTCCGTTGCATTTTCCTTCTCCTCAACGGTGAGTCCCCACCCTTCCTCATTCCTCGCATGCGCTGCCATTTATTGATGCGTGAACCATCTCACCTTGCCTTTCTTTTCTTTGCGTGCAGCCATTATGGCGACTCCTTCTCCGGTGTCTTGTGCAATCTGCAACATGCTTGTCTCGGATTCCAATGAGCAACGCCATGTTCAAACGCACCATTCCACTCCACCCGATCTCCGCCGCCCTTCCGAGTGCTTTCCTTCTCTGAACTGGATTGACTGTCCTGCGCCAGGATGTGTGTGCTCAATGCGCAAGGGCGATCCGCTGATGGCGCACTACATTGAAAGCCATCCTGTACATGCCAACGAAAATTTGACCACCTTTTTTCCCAGCGCTGTTTGCTGCGACTGCGGCCACTGGTCCTTTAATCGCGTCTGCGCCAAAAGGCATCGCTCTATGAAGCATCGTGATGCAATAACGCATCCCCCCAAGGTCAGCTCCCGCGTCTTCGTGCTCGGACATGCACTACGCACAGTGCAATTGATCCTTTGGCAGGCCTGCCTCATGGAACAAATCCCGAACAAGTGCCTCTCAATCTTATTTTCTTTTTTTTTATCGTGCCCG
>NW_001865053.1:868995-874485 GCF_000002865.3 Monosiga brevicollis MX1
ACGTCTTCCCCGTCTCTGCGTAGCTCCGTGCGATCATGACGAGTATCTGAGAGAATCGTGCGCTCATTCTCATTTGTACTTCCATCTTCGTTGGCTTCACTCTCATCTGTACTCCTCGTCTTCATCATTGCATTCAGGTGACAAGTCCACCGTGCACCACGCCGTCTACGGCGGCATCAGAGACATCACATGCAAGTACCGAGGCGCGAACACGAGAAGCCTCAAGCGCCGCTGTGGACCGTAGCTCTTCCCCATCAATCGTCCAAACTCGGTCTCCACGTCGAACACACCTTGCACGAGTGGCGCAGTGGCAACCACATCCCAAGAAGAGAAAATCGTCTAAGTCCACCCAATGAGGAAACAGCTTGCTTACTAAGTGTTTAGAAAAAAAATCGTCCCGGGCGTTTGTCAATCGAAATAAACCTTGAATGACCATTGATCAATCGGAACTTGTCTTGTCCATCTGCTTCTACCCACCAAGTTGTCTCATTGCTTCGCTGACTCGTCTTATGGCGCTGCCATTTGACATACCAATCAGAGCCATGTAGCCCTAGAGAGTCAAAGCCAAATAAGTTTCGTATGGAAAAGAAATGGGATTTATTTCAAAATAAATGATTTTCTGGTCTTTGGGCTGCTATGGCATCCACAGGAAGCGTATGAACACAAGAGCACCCTCGTTTGATCCGCAAAAATTTAGCGCTTCTGCTGTGCTTGATTTGAAACGCACAGCAGACAGAATGGCCGAGCACGACCCGAAATACTGACTGCCAATTAATCGCACCTGCCTCAATCCCAAGAGCAATATGTTGCTACAAAAAGGGAATACATATGTTACTTTCAAGGAGGTGACCGAACTATCCCGCTGAACAACATATTAAGGTACATTCAGTCACAGACAGAAGAGAGTTTTTTCTTTCACACACACACATGGAAGGAGGAGGAAACAATGAGCTTACGCCATTGTTGATCGTGTCCCGAGACGCAATGTCCACTTATCGCTGCACCAAGTTATATTGGGTGCACCTTGAAAACTGCAGAAACACCACGTTTCGCTTCCTAAACCCCATTGGATCTCGCCCGAGCCAAAGCTACATTTGGTAGTTGCCCTCTCTCTGTCTCTCAATTCGAACGTTGACGCCAGACGATTCACCGCCGCTCGACCCCCGACCTCGACTACAGGAGCGGAGTATTTTCGGCACACAGTTTCTAAGCTGCCCGCAATCCCATAGGAATCTTGTTTGATTTCTATGCCTGCTTTGGTACTGTGACCGCACCAGAAGTTGATCGGCCTAAGCTGAAAACGACGGCGCGCCCGGACGCAGCGATAGGCTCCTCTTCTCGTCGAGCGATTGATTAGACCATGTCATGGTATGTTCCCCATCGCATGTATCATTGACCCAATGCAACTGCTCACTTGATATCCCCAAAAACCAGCGAAATACATAATGAAATGACCAATGCTGTCCGAGCGCTGTACTCACGAGCGCTTCCATCGCAATGATAGCTCGACCTTTCGCTGCCGTAATTGACTGCATACGCAACGGACCGCGACCGTTGCAGTCGCTTTGACTGGACCTCCACAGCCTGCCTCTGCCTGCCTGCAGTGGGCAAGATGGCTCAGGCCTTTGTGTTGACCCTCGTCGTCGCGCTGGCTTGCCTAACGGCTTCTTCCCAGGCTCAGAATGGCTGTACGGGCTTCAATGATAATGATGAACTCTGCTTTGACGTGGATCGAAACACCAACCCATGCCAAGGCATGATCTGCCACTTTGGCACCTGCGGCCCCAGCAATCTACTTCGGGCTCAATGGGCGACTTGTCCAGGTGGACGGTGCATCGACGGTACTTGCATTGCTCTTCCCGATCAAGCAACTGGGTTGCTTGGTTTTCCTTTTGATCGTGGCGTCGGTGGCACGGCCATTAATACGTTCCAAGACCATGGAAATGGCCTGCAATTTCAGCCCGTGACGTGGAGTGATCCCAAACTCGGCACGGCTGCCCTGTCCCTCAGCGGCGGATATGTGCGCTGCACACAGCAGAACCTCCCTGAGACATTCACCTTCCTTTCCTGGGTACGCACCACCGCGACTGGTGGCCAAACCCTCTTGGCCTGGACAAACTCAGGCTTCACCGCCTCGGCTGCAATTCGCATTGCGCTCGGTCGATTGCAATACTTTGCCTCCAACGCCACCGCTTCCAACAGCGTTTACACAAATGCCGTCGTCAACGATGGCGAGTGGCACCATGTTGCTGTTCGGGCCCGTGGCTCCTCCATTCAGCTCTATGTAGATGGTGCCCTCGAAGTGGATCAGAATGTCTCTCGCGTCAGCTTGACGCCTGCCACCACCTACATTGGCGCCACTGCTGGCAGCAGTGGCCCACTTGTGACATTTTCTGGTAGCATCGACGAATTACAGCTCTGGGAACGCGTCATGAGCCCTCGTGAAATTTTTGTTGAAGGTGCGACAATTTGCATGGCCCGAATGATCTTGTTCCTCCAACGTCAACATATTTCCTCTGCCGTCGTCGTCCTGTTTCTCTGCTCTTGGTCTTTGAATACCTTGCCTGCTTCCACCTCACTGACATAACTCTGTGGTCCTTCTGCCCTACAGCTCGAAGGATCGATCATTACCTCTTGCTGGGCCAACCAAGAACGACAGAGCCTCTTGATTTCAGTAGCACCAGTGCCAATGATTGTGCAAATACTTGCTTGGACACAACTTGCGACGGCTTTGTCTATTCCGAGACACTTCAACGTTGCTCCATCTACACTGGATCAATTATCTACGATCCCTTAACAACAGGGGCCTCAACATTGATCTACCGACGTGATGGCACCTTCCCCGCAGCGAGCACCTCGACCACCAGCTCACCCGGCTCTGGGTCGGGTCCCACAGTCCAGTATACGTTCGAGGTCGTGACCGGAGATGTCATCGCGGATACCGCTAGTGGTCACTACGATGCTTTCTATTCTGGAAATTGTGCCCCTGATCCCAACGCCTGGACTGGGGCTGTCGCTTTCTATATGACTAATTGCGTGATAAGATCGACTTTTGCTGCCCGCCCAGTCACCATGAGCGTGCGATTCAAGTCAACAAGCACTCAAGCTCAAGCAATCTTTTCATTTTCGTCCAACGATCAACTTTTCGAACTGCGAAAGGTCGCCTCCGCTATTTCAGTCTACAGTTCGCTGAGCACTAGCGAATCCTATAGTTTGACTACCACAGTACCCACTGGATCGAGCTCAAACTGGCATACGCTTCATGTCGTACTGGACGACGCAGGAGCGCTGGGTTCTTTGTATGTCGATGGTGTTGAGGCTGTGACAAACGTCTTCAGAGCCGCTTCGGCATACGATTCCTGGACCATTGGCGGGAGGAGTGGTAGCCAGCTCTACCGCTACCAGGGTAGTCTTGACCAGATTGAGCTGTGGTCTGAAACCCTTGATGCAGCTACAATCTGGGCCGACTGTAAGTTCCAAACGTCACGAGCCTTGACATTTGGCGGTTGATGTGTCTCTCATTTTGATTGTTACATGTAGATACGAATGTTGATGGAGCAACATTTCTCGCAGCTGGCGCAAACGGGCCGGCATTTGCTGCGCCTCGTCGCTTAAACCCGGCAACCCGTGCTGCAAGCTTTCTGTCTTCAAGTCTAACCACAGCAGTTGAAGAATGCTTCCATGCTTGTGTGGACATGCCATCCTGTAAAACTTTTGAGTGGATCAATGGAAGCGTATGTATTCTTTATGATCTTTGGGATGCTGAAGATTTTCTACAGGCAACAAATGCGACCTTACTATTATACAAACTGGTAAGCAACATCGATTATTCAACAATCGTATCGACAAGATTGGAAAACTGACAAGTGTCTTGTTTCTTATAGGATGACGTGAGCACCAGCTCAACCTCTAGCACCTCCAGCACGTCTAGCACGTCGAGCACCTCTAGCACATCGAGCACCTCAAGCACATCGAGCAGTTCTAGCACCTCAAGCAGTTCTAGCACCTCAAGCACCTCCAGTACCTCTAGCACCTCCAGTACCTCGAGCACCTCTAGCACCTCAAGCAGTTCTAGCACCTCTAGTACCTCTAGCACCTCAAGCAGTTCTAGCACCTCCAGTACCTCAAGCAGTTCTAGCACCTCCAGTACCTCTAGCAGCTCCAGTACCTCCAGCACCTCCAGTACCTCCAGCACCTCCAGTACCTCGGGCACCTCTAGCACCTCGAGCACCTCAAGCACCTCGAGCACCTCAAGCTCCTCTAGCATGTCAAGCACGTCGAGCACATCGAGCACCTTAAGCACCTCAAGCACCTCAAGCACCTCGAGCACCTCAAGCTCCTCTAGCATGTCAAGCACGTCGAGCACGTCGAGCACGTCGAGCACATCCAGTACATCCAGTACATATAGCACGTCAAGCACCTCGAGCAGTTCCAGCACTTCCAGCACCTCAAGCAGTTCCAGCACTTCCAGCACCTCAAGCGCATCAGATGCATCCAACAGCTCAGCCACCATGACCACCACTGGCCCAACTCTTTCATCGCCCCCTTCAACATCAACCGCCACCACCACCCAGACTACCACCACCAACACACCTACTACTACTACTACTACTACTACTACTACTACTACTACTACTGCTGCTGCTACTACTACTACTACTCAAAGTACAACCACAACGCCTGCAGCCTCCCTACAAGGCATGTGGCTGTTTGAGGCAGGCACAGGCACCACAGCCTTTGACTCTTCAACTTACCAGCGAAACGGCCTCCTCCGTGGTGGTGCCGCTTTCACCCCGGATGCGCGCATTGGTACCTATGCCCTTGCCCTGGACGCAGGCACCACATCCCATGTCACCCTGCCCTGCGTCGGTCTCTCTAGCTCGGGCGAGACACGAGCACTCTGGCTCAAGTCAGACGCCACGCTTCAGGCCATGTCGCTTCTGTCATATGGTCACTCGGCTGTTGGTGGTGTCATGAGCTATGAGTTCCGCCTGGTCCAGGGCTGCCCTCAAGTCTTTGTTTACGATGGCTTCTCACAGCAGATTGTGGGTGGGCCTGGCGTGGTGGCCCCCGTCAATGATGGTCAGTGGCATCATGTTGCCTACACACTCAGCGTCGATGGTCAGGCCAACATCTACGTGGATGGTGCCCCAGTGGCCTCTGCCACAGACTTGGACCTGGCTGGTCTCGTCTTGCTCGATGCCATTGACATTGGTCGTCGCAGCGTTGGCACTTCGAGCGCTCTCTACTTTAACGGCCGTCTCGACAATGTCCTGCTGGAGCACCGCGAGCTTTCTGAAGCTGAGATTATGGCGCTTGGTATGTGATTTGGGATTCGCTTGCTCTGCTTGCTCTGCTTGCTCTGCTTCTCTTACCTTTCTTTTCTCCTGTTGCGCGTGCTCACCTTCCCTCCACGATAGCCTTCCCTCCCACGACAACGACCACCATTCCTACCACCTCAACGGCTGATCTCACCACCACCACCACCAC
>NW_001865053.1:876200-887702 GCF_000002865.3 Monosiga brevicollis MX1
CGCACGACAACGACCACCATTCCTACCACCTCAACGGCTGATCTCACCACCACCACCACCACCACCACCACCACCGCTACGACAACCGCCGCTCCCGTAACCACGACTGAGAGCACCACCACCACCACTGCTCCCGACGGCAGCGGGGATGGAAGCACCACCACCGCGCCCCCCACATCGACCACGGGCTCAGCCACCATGACCACCACTGGCCCAACTCTTTCATCGCCCCCTTCAACATCAACCGCCACCACCACCCAGACTACCACCACCAACACACCTACTACTACTACTACTACTACTACTACTACTACTACTACTACTACTACTACTACTACTACTACTACTGCTGCTGCTACTACTACTACTACTCAAAGTACAACCACAACGCCTGCAGCCTCCCTACAAGGCATGTGGCTGTTTGAGGCAGGCACAGGCACCACAGCCTTTGACTCTTCAACTTACCAGCGAAACGGCCTCCTCCGTGGTGGTGCCGCTTTCACCCCGGATGCGCGCATTGGTACCTAGTGCCCTTGCCCTGGACGCAGGCACCACATCCCATGTCACCCTGCCCTGCGTCGGTCTCTCTAGCTCGGGCGAGACACGAGCACTCTGGCTCAAGTCAGACGCCACGCTTCAGGCCATGTCGCTTCTGTCATATGGTCACTCGGCTGTTGGTGGTGTCATGAGCTATGAGTTCCGCCTGGTCCAGGGCTGCCCTCAAGTCTTTGTTTACGATGGCTTCTCACAGCAGATTGTGGGTGGGCCTGGCGTGGTGGCCCCCGTCAATGATGGTCAGTGGCATCATGTTGCCTACACACTCAGCGTCGATGGTCAGGCCAACATCTACGTGGATGGTGCCCCAGTGGCCTCTGCCACAGACTTGGACCTGGCTGGTCTCGTCTTGCTCGATGCCATTGACATTGGTCGTCGCAGCGTTGGCACTTCGAGCGCTCTCTACTTTAACGGCCGTCTCGACAATGTCCTGCTGGAGCACCGCGAGCTTTCTGAAGCTGAGATTATGGCGCTTGGTATGTGATTTGGGATTCGCTTGCTCTGCTTGCTCTGCTTGCTCTGCTTGCTCTGCTTGCTCTGCTTGCTCTGCTTCTCTTACCTTTCTTTTCTCCTGTTGCGCGTGCTCACCTTCCCTCCACGATAGCCTTCCCTCCCACGACAACGACCACCATTCCTACCACCTCAACGGCTGATCTCACCACCACCACCACCACCACCACCACCACCGCTACGACAACCGCCGCTCCCGTAACCACGACTGAGAGCACCACCACCACCACTGCTCCCGACGGCAGCGGGGATGGAAGCACCACCACCGCGCCCCCCACATCGACCACGGGCTCAGCCACCATGACCACCACCGAGCCGTCAGGCTCTACCACGACTCTGTCGACTTCCACATTCTCTGGCTCTGGTGCTGGCAGTGGCACTACTGCCACGATGTCCTCGTCAACCCCGGATGCTGGGACCACTACGGTTTCTTCAACTTCAGATGATAGCAGTGGCATTATGACTACCACGGCCTCCAGCTCAAGTCCATCTACTACAGTGGACATGAGTGGCTCTGGTTCGACTACTATTATCACCACCTCGTCCACTGCCACCACTGCTGAATCTAGCGGAAGCAGCAGCACTATTACTGAGACTTTCACTTCAACTCTGCCCGTCACGACTGATCCCGACACCTCAAGTGGCTCCGGCGAAACATCCTCAAGTACACCCACCTTTTCTACCACATCCACTTCACCTGCAACGACATCAACCACGACTGAAACGGGCTCGGGAGATACATCAGGCTCCGGCGACTTCGTCTCGACAACAGCGCCCCTTGTTACAACAACGCTCAGCCCAACAAGTATGTTCATGCAGGTTTTTCTACCTTTTTTTTACCTTCCTTTTGTCCTTCTCCATTTTTGGCGGTTCTCACTTGTGTTACGATACGGCATCACAGCTTCTTCTGCAGCTTTGACCTATACCTGCGCGGGCCCCCAACTGTCAGAAGATGACCGTGAGAGTATGTCATGATTGGTTGCGTGTTTCTCTTGCGTATGCGCTGTGTATCGCTCATGCTTCTATGCAATGTAGGGGTTGCTGTACTGGTCAACTTTTCATCGAGCATCACATCCACACAGCTCTTCGAGCTTGTTCAAGCCATACCTGGTTTGACAAGTAATTTAGTGTTGGTGCAAAATTCTTCTCTTCACGACTACGCAATTGTCCGAGCCTTGATCGGGTCTGGACCAGCAGTTGAATCAGCGGTTTTGTCTGCTGCATCTGACATCGGGCTTACTGGTTTAACAGCGTCGAGATCTACTTGCGACAACTGCAGCTCCTGCCCAAGTCAACAGACGGAGTTTCTTTATGACACAGAGTGCTGCCCTGTGTGCTTGAGTGTGGCAGAATATCAGTACGAGAAGGCAAAAGCTGCGTACTTGCTTGACCTGGAGCAATTTCACATCGACGCGGCATGCTTTGAAGAGAGTGCGTATCGTTTGGTGCTTCCTTCTTCTCGACCAAGTTTTGCTTCTGCATTCATGATGTACCTTTCGGCAATCCTAGGACGTGACGTGCTTCAGTCAGTCGGTGAAGTTTGGGATGCAGCCTACGCTTCGTATCATTCCCAGGAAGCAGCCTTTTTCGATGATAATTGCGGTTAACGTGTTAAACAGCTCGCCTGGTGTTGTCACCTTTCCACGAAAACCAAACTTGGTCACGGGTTATCACATCCTGTGACCGCGATCTTAGCATGCATGTAAGAAACAAAAGGCATTTAATTGTGTGGCCATTGTAAAACAATTAATCGAACTGAATCTTGCGCCGAGGCCAGCATGCGTTGAACCTGTCGTTCATAGCCAAAGTGCGGCGAGTGATGAGTGTGCTTGACGTAGAGGTCACAAATCGTGTTATGATGTACTGGAAAATAATACATCCGCGTCTTCAATAAGAACCAGATTTGACAGTTGGGAGACCTAAGCTACCTCGGAATGACGTTTGTTGCGCACCCCGTGCGTGTGAATCTTCAAGATTTCATGCCCCTCTTGCAGGCCGGCCACAGCTGCCACCGATGTCGGTTCGACATTGTTGACAAAGGTCAAAAGGCGTACATCGCCCGTGCCACCCACGTCCACAAGTCGGGTCATGATACCGATGCCAAAAGCCTGGTTGTGATTGCGTCGTAAGGTGATGGTCAAAGGTGACGCATCCGGAAGCGAAAAGGTGGTGGGATGCGAAACGCGGATCCGAATGGGTTGGCGCTGCGAAGACATGAGAGCGAATTTTGCATGATCAAGAGATGTTGTGAGCCAAAAAGAATAATCAACCTCTAGGGTGTTGCCAGCAAAATGAAACCCACGTGTATCTTGGCAGCATGCTCCGCTGCTTTGAATTTGGCCAAAGCCGAAGCGTAATTGATTTGACTCAGGTCAGTCTGATCCATCTTCAGAGCAGTGAAGCACCATGTGAAGACAAAACAAAACACCGACAAACCGCCTTATTTCCAAGGCCATACTTACAGCTGTGATAATGTCGCCAACTCGAATGCGCCGGCTTGCATGGGCAGCACCGGCTGGAAGCAGGTTTTGAACCTTGCGGCAATCAGGGGATGGACTCCATGAGAACCCGAATAAAGTCGGCTTGAACGACACGTGAAGTGACTGACTTTAAGCATTCCAGCGCGAGTAGCGACAATTTGCAATCCAAGAAAAGGATGTCGAGCTGTGCATTGAACCGTCACCTCTTCCTCCGCTTCAAGCTCATGGCAGGCCACACCGGAAGTAAGTCGGTGGGAATCGCTAGAAAAAGGTAAACTTGGAGATGCGGCTCTTCTCAAGTCATCAGAAGAATATGCTGCGCAAACTAGAATGGCCTCAGCAGCTCGTGCCAACTTGTCCGAAATAGTGGTATCATCTAACATAAGAAGAGATTCACCTCCTAGGGCAAGAATGGCGAGAGGGGAAGGCAAACTTTCTTGACGAACTGAGCCAGCGAGAAATTGGAGACAAGATCAGCGATGAGACTGGCATGCTCGGACTCAGCTTAATCGGCTCTGGCGGTTGCCGAAATTGCTGGCAAACGATTGGGTCACCGAGGGATGTGGCAAGCAAGTCAAAACAAGAATAGACTTACAAGCACCAACGGTGGTCAGTATTATTGTATGATAATGTGACCAACCCAGGTAGGGCAGATCGTGCTCAGGGCCACCGCGGGCAACAATGCATCGGAATGGAGCACACGAGGTCAGCACCGCTGCAAGATTGTCGAGACCACTGATGCTCAGAGCCAGCACATCGTCGCGGATAGCGAGGACCAGGTCACCTCTTTGCAGTTGAGCTTGAGAAGAAGCGGAGACTGCCGCTTGGCAATGTCCTTGCAACTCACAAACCGCCAGCTCCACAAAGAGCGGATCATTGTTCGGAGCAACATCAAAGCCCAAAGGCAAACCAACTACTTCAAGCCATCTGTGAAGCCCTGATGCCTGCTTGAGTGGGCGAGCCACTGTTAGGATTACATCGGTAGAATGCAGTGATTGTACAAGCGAAATGACTTCATGAGGACAGAGATCCAGTACCCTGAGGAGACATCACAAAGGGAAATGGTGAGCAATGGGTCCGTTTTTTAACGATAAAAACTTCAAGAGCAAACTGATGAACCGCACCAATGGTGTTGGACCAGAAGGACCACATCGCCTGACCGCAGATCTGGTAACATATCCTGGTCAACGTGAGCCACTACAGTGCCATGATGACCAAATTCAAGCCAACGGACAGCATTCAAGCCAATTGCTCGGCCAAAGGCAGTGACATCGACCCACACCGCCATAATAGCATGCGTTGATGATAGAAAGTGGCTCGTGGCGTTCAGAGCGACTGCTTGCTCCAGACTTGAGGGCGGAATAGCTGATTGTACAGGGAGCTCAGCGGGCGGCGCGCGCACTTCTAAATCTTCACGTGACAATGTTGAAGACTCCATCGAGCTGCTCTTTCCAGATGCTTCGGGTGAGCGGGACGGGAGCGCCTCTAGATCACCTTGAGACTTGCACGAGGTAGGAATTTCCGGGCGAAGATCGGATTCAGCGCAGGCAAATACAAGATGGACTTTGCTAGGCAAATGCCGCAGCTGTGCCAAAACATCTTCATGCGGCTTGTTAATCAAGGAAACACCATTGATGGCAATAAGCTGATGGCCTGGTCTGCAAGCAAAGAAGAATCAAGTGCGAGAAGTGACTTGCATGCACTTGCAGCACCCCATGCGTCTGAACGCGCGCAATCTTTCATTTTGTGGATAAACTCGAAAGCCATACCTGAGCTTGGAATGGGTTGCAAGCTGGCCATGAGCTGCCAATCGATCGACCACAGCCCCACGCTGGCCAAGAAACAGCTCTGATGATGACGCATCTCGAATGACCACACCAAGGGGTGAAGTGGTGTCCTCGACCCGAATCGAATACTAAGAGAGGCGGAATCTTAGGGGAGCAACTTTGACAGAGCATAGCATGCGTTTGTCGATTTCCAAAAACCCAAAACTAACCTACACGTCGAGCCGTCACAGTTGACAAATGGAAAAAATATGATGAGATCGTAGGATATAGAACATCAAACTGTGTCGACTCAAAACCAAGACGACAGGACGAACGAGTCTAATACCTGCTTATGAAGCGAAGGAAATTGCTCTGCACCTTTCAATCTCGCGAGTGAGACCCCTTGTGCATTTGACCCCAAGTCCTTGTCAGCCAGAAATGGTGCTTGCGACCTCTCGAGGTGCTCGTCGTCGTTATCCAACTGAACCGTGGTCTCTTCTTGACTTCCATGCGATGCGTCAACCAATTCTGCCACCTCGTCCAGCTGCAAAACGGGTGCAGGCGAGCTCTCGTGAGACAAACAAACTTGACGCGCTCGGCCCGCTCGCCGCACTTGCGTTATTGAAACAATGCAAACAAAGGAATCAAGCGTCCGAGCTGTCATGCTTTGACTTGGGACAGATGTCATAAGGCAGACTTTGCACACCATTGAGTCAGTGGTAATGATGCCGAGACTCAAGCAGCTGCTTTCAAGGCGTTCCCGAATGGACTGTGGGTCGCTTGCGGATTGCGGTCTACAAGAATTGCGAAGCAGCAGCAGATATATATGTCAACTGTTTTCGCTTCATTTGCCAGAATCAAATCTCACCCTCCACAGCATTTGCGAGGTTTGATCATATATCTGGTTTCGAGACGAACCGAACGATGTCGCATAAACCAGGAAGACGGGCCTCCAGCACTTGCCGCAGCTCGAAGCTTGGCACATTTGAAAGTACCTGAACATAGCAAAGTAGATGCAGTGTATATTCAAGCACAACAGCCAGATGCAATCTCGAACAAAGCAAGCTCTACTGTGGTCCTGGCGCCGTCAGACATACCGGCAGTGCAATACCGTTGATGGAGACAATATGATCAAGGGGGAGTAAGCATGACTGGGCCGAAGTGATCTAAGATGTGAGGTCACAAAATTTGATAGTTTTTTTATAGAAAAATAGTGTCAAGACAGCGGGAGACGATGATAAGAAACTCGAGAAACGAGGAAGTCTTTTTTAACACGCAATGGCCGAAGATTGAGTCGGGATCCTTCGAAAACAATGTGCGATGCGAAGTCCAGATTGAAAGAAGCCCACTTGCCAAAACCCGAACTCCTGCATCGGGGGCTGCTGAACCGAGTTGGAGATCATTGAGGTGCTCAGCAGAAAGGTGGACTTTGGTTGGCACGTTGGTTGCGGATAAGTCAAGGATTGGCTCTGCTGTGACTTGGGCTCGCTGGAAGAGCTGGGACGACTTGCGACGTGGTGACCGATCTGAGAATCCATATACGTTGAGCAACACCATTGGCGAGGGGACAATATGAACAACAGTGGCACATCCTGAATGACCATGCCCGGTACAACCTGCTGCTGTAGAATGAGGCTTTCGTTGGCTCTTGATGCGCAGCAAAAGCAGTGATATATTGTGACCTGCACATATTGGCATGCATAGCAGTCGAAAATTGAGCGATCCATCGCACGACTTGACCAGACCATCGTGACGTGCGCCGCCCCCAGCTTACCTGCTTTAAACAAGTGATTCAGCGCAACATCACAAGAAGCATAAGCGACGTCATGCTGATTAATGGCGAGAATCTATACCCGATGTTGTGAGCCAAGGTGAGCCTGCGACAGACACCCTGTCAGATCAGCACCAGGCTGTTCTGGAACCGATACACTTGCCTGGTCAAAAGGCTCAGCGCCTGCTTCGTTCAATGGGCTGTCAACGGTGAGATAGTCTATAAATACGCCAGCGGCAGGAAGACAGCCTCGTGCTTGTTGATAAGCCTCATAGATTTCCCGAGGCAATTCCGCCACGCCTAGAACAGAGAGCAAGGGGATCGTGAGCCAGATAGTGCCGCCAGGAGGCCAAACGTGGAAAGAGTGTGCGCACAGACCAACGATGCCGCAACCAAGCGCAGCCGCCGAGGAACGTGATTGAATTTCCAAGACGGAACCAATGCTGCGATGCTCATCAGCCAGCCTTGCTTGCACGGAGCTGATGCTGAGTTGACGCCTGCGCGGCGACAAGACGCGACGCATTGTCATGGGCACCAGAAAACGTCCCACAACAGAAGCTAAGAAGCTTGATCTCAGCGCCTCAGGCTGCGGTAGAGCTTGACATCCTACACACTGCCCTCCCCCGCCCGACCAGCGAGAAGCAGTTTGAGCACGCGCAATGAAATGGTCATCTCCCCTCTCGACAGCTCAACTGCAGCCAGCAAGTGAATGATCAATCATGTAGCATGCGTGCACGCACTGTTTGCTGATAATCTATTTGCTGCACATCGGAACATTGGAATGCCTTGCTTTCAAGTTTTTGTGTTTCTACTTCTTGTTCACATGTCATGACCAACAATGATGGGCATGTGTGGCGACGACGATGACGACGGACCTGTAGATGCTCTGCTAATCTTTGGGGTTGGTATGATACAAGAAACGCGGCCGCGAAACAGAGGTGATCGACATGTCGTGTTTTGGGCTTGAATCGTGATGGAAAGGATCAAATGCAGGTGTTCAAGACCTGAAAAACGTCAAAAAGTAGAAATTGCCATTTGCTATACAGTGCCTGGAACGACACTCAAGCCTTCAAGCTACCATACTGAATGCGATCGGCACGGTAATCGGCCAGCAGTTGATCGAGGTTCTCGCGGGACAGGTCAGTGGAAGGCACACGGAACTTGCCCTGCTTGGGGACGTTGAGAACAACAAGCTGTGGTGCCTCGTCCTCGAGGTTCAGGAAGTCACGGATAAACCCTGTGACCTCGCCATCCACATCAGCTGCCATGATGCGCAGGGCATCGTGACCGTCCGCCTTGGCTGCTGCCTCCTCATCTTTCGCCACCGCCTGAAGCAGGGGTGTGGCGGCAGTTACGGCTGCCTCGTCCTCGAGCAACACGAGCAAGAAAGGGTCGGCATTGAGGTCGGCCACGGTGCTCTCGGACAGAACCAAGAAGGGTTTGGGGGCCCAAGGAAACTCAGAGCCGTTCTCATCATCCGCTGCCACAGCTGTTCGGCCTTGGCCGTTGACCACCAAACGTTCGGGGCTCAGGATCACCAGCGTGGGAAACCCTTGAACACCCATGCGCTCGAGCAAAGCATGTCGGCGCGACTGGTCCTCAAATGGAACGGCAAACCAAGGCATTTCCTACACACACACACACACACACACACACACACACACACACACACACACACACACACACACAGAGCATACCTTGGCGTAAGAGCCTGGCAATAACCTGCGGTGTTGTCACACGGGGGGGGGGGGGCACGCGGTTCAAAAGCCGCCCACCACCAACAATATACCTGAATGTACTCGTTGAATTGGTCCTCTGTGCGGTCAGCGGGCACATAAATGACTTCAAAAGGCTTTCCTTGTGCTTGCAAGTTTTCATACACCTTGGCCAGGTGTGGCGTAAAGTCACGACAAGGGGGGCACCTGATACGTTTGAAGAAGAAGCATGCAAGTGTGGCAGCGGTCCGCATAGTAAGGAAGTGGGGACAATATAAAATGATCGACCAGTCCATAATGCCGTCAGCAAGTGAGGCAACATCCACTTCGACCAAGTCTGGCCTTGCGACGCTCACCAGTGAGCGCTGAAGTAGAGACCAATGTACTTGTCGTTAAAATGGCTTTGATCGATCAAAGTGCCATCGGCTTTGACAAAACTGTCGCCCAGCACCTCTTCAAAGCTTTTGGGAGAGTAAGGCCATTCCTCAGCTGCGAAGAAGGGCGACGTGCGTGAGAGCGGTCATTTCAATGAGAAACTGGCCAAGCCAAGTCGAGCCCTCCTCCCATGGCTCACGCCACGGCGAGGTATGACATCAAAGTATCTGACGTGCTCAACCCAGGGCCCTCGTGCAACAAGGCAAGAACGCCCACGACAGACCTTCGGGATCCTGCACAATAGCTGCGCGGCCTTGAGTGTTGAGCGTGGCGCCGTCGGCATCCACAAACACCAAGCAAGGAATGCCACGTACGCCATAGCGCATAGCCAGCTCTTTCTTCAGGGGGTGGTTCAAGGGCAAAGCGGGCCAAGGCATCTTCTTGCGGTACGTGTTGAAAGAGTCTTCATCACGATCCGATGACATGAAGATCACTTCAAACCGGTCTTTTTCTGCATGGTTGGCCTTGAAAGACTTGGAGAAGGTGCAAGCGAGAAGGTTGGTCAGACCCCACACCGCATCAGCTACTGTTTGTGATTCTCAAGCCACCGCGGTGATCGATGTATGCATCCACCACCACTATCGCTCCCTCTCCAGGGATGCGGGAAGAACCTACCTCATAATACTCGGCCAGCTTTGGCGTGAAGCTCTGGCACGGCCCACACCAAGATGCACTAGCACGCATCCCCAGACGACCGCAAAAGCGAGTTGAGACAAGCACCATGTCCAGTGCACACTCAATGACCACCGCCACCACCACCACCACCTTACCTGAAGTAAAAGGCCAGGACCTTGCCCTCGAGTGTCGATGCCGGTACCTGCTCACCCGCAGGCCCGACCAGCGTAACGTCCTTCAGCAAGCTTGCCATGGTGCCGCTGCCACAACAACAGTCCAACGTGACGTGGAAGACAAATCCTCGAAAATAAACGAATACCCTTGGATTTCAGATCAGGTTGTAATGCTAAACATAATCATTTAAGTATATTTATATTACTATCCGTTGACAGTACATCGGGGCATTGGCGCAAATGGTAGCGCGCTCCCTTAGCATGGGAGAGGTACTGGGATCGATCTGTAACTCGAAGACCCACCCGGATGCTCCATGATTATCTTTTTCTTTTTTGACAAGGTCTTTTTGCTCAAGACATGCACAACATGCAAATGTCATTCATTTTTTACGTCATTTACATACAGTTATTACTTCTTCTGCGAACAGTACATCGGGGCATTGGCGCAAATGGTAGCGCGCTCCCTTAGCATGGGAGAGGTACTGGGATCGATCTGTAACTCGAAGACCCACCCGGATGCTCCATGATTATCTTTTTCTTTTCATCCATGAGGATTTGTTTTTTTTGTGGTTTTTTTGTGGTTTTTCTATAATTTCGAACGACAGCTTCTTTTTGGCAGCTGAGTCCCTGCATTCACACGGGGGACACGTCCCCGTGCCGGCGTGTGTCGTAGACTGTGGTGCCAGTGTAACGGTTTCACTCACGATGAGGAGCCGTGCCTGTCTCGCTTCGTGTCCTCCCGATCATAGAACTCATACCCAACACAAGTGTACAGTTGAGACACAAGTGTACAGTTGAGGCACAAGTTGTTAGCGTCAAATCCGTGCTTCCACGCATTTGAACACTCCCACTGCTTTCGCACACACTCAGCATCGGTCGCTATGGGTCTTCCTATTGGTATTCCATAGCTACGACGACCTCACACATTGACACCTACTTTTGGACCCCCTGGGCTTGATCCTCCTCGTGGCAGTCACATGAGTAAACACCGCGTGTGACGCGGTCCCCACGATGCCTGGGCAGCTGCCCTGGGGCAATAAGCTTGTGGCTACTGTTGTTTCCCTTTGTTGTGACACCTGCGGTCGGGCACGAGTTGCACTTTCCCTATCCTCGGGATTGAGCGACTCTACAGCTATTCTAACGGTGCACCTGGTCTGGTCACTGTGAATGCTTGCCGACCGCAGGTACGTCAAGCCCTCTGCCATTCTGTCTTCCCCTTGCTCTCCTGTGTGCTCTGCTCTCTTGTGACTTTCCCTATCCTCGGGATTGAGCGACTCTACAGCTATTCTAACGGTGCACCTGGTCTGGTCACTGTGAATGCTTGCCGACCGCAGCTGGTTCAATTGACCTCAAGACACCACCAAAGCTTTCGCTCCGCTCCGACGGACGTCTCTCAAACCTCTCTCAAAACGCTTCCTCAAACCTACGCGCTTCCTCGCAACCCAAAGACGGCCTCCAGACGTGCTGGAGCCTGACATGGTA
>NW_001865053.1:891603-901546 GCF_000002865.3 Monosiga brevicollis MX1
CATGAATCATGAAACTTGCATTTTTTTTCTCTCATCCTTGTTTCCCTTTTTGTTCTCAGCGTGCCTTCGCCATTTCTTCCGTTTGTCTTTGAACCATCCTCGCCGGATCGGGGCTCCGGCTGGCGAGGGGGGGTGTTAGCGTCAAATCCGTGCTTCCACGCATTTGAACACTCCCACTGCTTTCGCACACACTCAGCATCGGTCGCTATGGGTCTTCCTATTGGTATTCCATAGCTACGACGACCTCACACATTGACACCTACTTTTGGACCCCCTGGGCTTGATCCTCCTCGTGGCAGTCACATGAGTAAACACCGCGTGTGACGCGGTCCCCACGATGCCTGGGCAGCTGCCCTGGGGCAATAAGCTTGTGGCTACTGTTGTTTCCCTTTGTTGTGACACCTGCGGTCGGGCACGAGTTGCACTTTCCCTATCCTCGGGATTGAGCGACTCTACAGCTATTCTAACGGTGCACCTGGTCTGGTCACTGTGAATGCTTGCCGACCGCAGGTACGTCAAGCCCTCTGCCATTCTGTCTTCCCCTTGCTCTCCTGTGTGCTCTGCTCTCTTGTGACTTTCCCTATCCTCGGGATTGAGCGACTCTACAGCTATTCTAACGGTGCACCTGGTCTGGTCACTGTGAATGCTTGCCGACCGCAGCTGGTTCAATTGACCTCAAGACACCACCAAAGCTTTCGCTCCGCTCCGACGGACGTCTCTCAAACCTCTCTCAAAACGCTTCCTCAAACCTACGCGCTTCCTCGCAACCCAAAGACGGCCTCCAGACGTGCTGGAGCCTGACACAAGTTCTATTGACTTGATTTTTTTTTTGGGAGAGTGTAATGGGTTTTTTTGGTTATCGCTTACGTTGCACTGATAAATTATGACTATGATGCGCAGATTTGTTGACAGCAGTGCGGTGTGCCAAGTTAGGGAGGGTATCATGATTCACCAGTTGGTCCAAAATGGTGCAGCAGAATGTCGCGCCATGCTATCAGACGTGGCGCAATGTGGCTTGAGCCACTAGGAGGAGAATGGCAACTAATCCGCGCATGTATTGCATGGGCTGGGAATACCCGACACACGGGGTACGTAAAACGTAGGAAGGCGCCCACTGAGAGGACGGTGTCGTCGCGCACCTTTCGAGCACACAACCACCCAAGATTGGTCGAAAGCGGGTACGTGCCGCTCAGCGTTTGCTCGAGCGCGCTGGAAGCACAGCCACGACAGGACACGCACACGTGGCCAAGCACGCAAGTCGACAAGAAAGATGCTGCTTTGCGTAACCAGGGCCATTCCCGAGCTGCGCCAGCATGCATGCAAGCTACACTTCGACAAGCATGGGAAGCTGGCGAGGCCATTTTGCTGCCAGCCATCCGAGGAAACGACAGCCTGTGCTCACGCCCGACACTGGCAAGGGGTTGAAAACGGTCACTCGAGAGCCGTTGCAAGACACACAAGAAAAACCGATCGTGGGTACGACAATAATCATCTTGACCAGCAGCAGCAATCAGAGTGCCGTAGAGAAGTGCACAGGTCCCCGTGCGGCTGAGGCACAAGGCGCCTCTCTGCAAAAGGACTGTCACCAGCGTGCAAGAGAGTAGTTGTACCAATGCCCTCAACGACGCTGAATGCGCCAAATTTCAACGTGGTGGTCATCATGGGTCTCAAGCAAGGAGCCGGACAAGCCAAACCGAAGCAACCAGGGCTGACAAACCAAGCGTGAGGGCCAAATGCTCGGTGCAAGCCGGGCCAATCCTTCACCAAGAGGAGGAAGCACGTAGGATCATCACACACCTCAAGCGTCCGGCTCTCAGAGCGGCGTCGGTGAGCCATGAGAAGGGAGGGAGGCGGCGTATCAGCAGTCGCATGAAGAGCGGCACGAGCCAAGAGCAGAGCCACAGTGGCCATGAACAGGGGGTATTCTGGAATGAACAAGCGGTCATCGGCAATGAGGTCAGGGGAGGATCACAAGTTACATGTTTTGGGGCGGTGTTTGCGAATGTGCGAGATACGAACGTGACAGCTGGTAAAGGCAATCAGCGGCAAGCAGGAGGGATGCTGGACACAACTGGTCTGCTTCAACTTCGGGGGTAAGGGCTCGACCCCAATCAAGGCTCAAGTACTGGACCTGACGACACTCGTTGCGGGCAAGCACCAATCTAGACGAGCCGCCACGTATCATGGCCATCAGAGGGCATCCAAATCGTCACATGTATCACAAAACAAAGGGCACTTGTGTGCCGAAGACGCAGCTCTCACTTCATATCGCCCTTACTGGCTTCCACGCGCAGCCTGGCATCGGTCAAGAGCACGCGTTGTGCGCCAAGCTGGGCTGCAGCCAGTCCAGCGACTGCTGTGCCACAGCCGAGCTCAAGGACCTGTTTTTCTCGAACCTGATTTGAAGCAAGCCAAATCATCAGTAACAAGAAACCGCAGCAGCAACAACGAAAACAACAACGGCAAACAATCAAACCCCCCAAAAAAGCCGGGTGTGTGTGTGTATGCGTGCGTGTGTGCGTGTATGTGGGGGGATGTTCTAATGCAGGCAGGTACCTCGCTTGAATGTCGCGCTAGCCATCCGGCAAGAACCGTGCTCGCACCCCAGGTATAGCCAGCTGCCAAAGATCAACTCGTTGCAATCATGAGCACAATGTGGGAGCGCATTGGTCGATCATGACCAAACTTCCTGTCGGGACTCACCAACATCACTGGAGTCGGCTTCCAAAGTATACAGCGTGCCTATTCCGGGTACCGACGTGCTCTTAAAGGCCACCCCGACAGCCTCGGCCTGCTCGTTCATGTTGGCCCTTCTATGAAAAAACAGTCACAAGGATGACTTTGAGACAAGCAACATCTGACATTTTTCCAAGTCAATTATATTTAATTTTAAACTCAAGTACTCCAAGTACATTGGGGCATTGGCGCAAATGGTAGCGCGCTCCCTTAGCATGGGAGAGGTACTGGGATCGATCTCATTACTCGAAGACCCACCCGGATGCTCCATGATTATCTTTTTCTCCTTTTTTTTTGTCGTTCCACAAGGTCCTTGAGCAGAGGTGCGTCACAATGTCAAAAATTACATTGTATCAAATTTTTCTTTCTCTCCTTTTTCCTCCTTTTTTCTTCTTCTATGTATGTGTGTCATGTCATTTTGTGTCATGTCCAAACTTTCAAAAGTTTAGCAACCGACCGTGTTTGGCTTGTGTTTGGTAGAGTTGGGTAGGGGGTTTGGTGCTCCTTTTTGCTTCACTTCGCTTGGGAGGAAAATGGCAGCGTGCTGGCATTGTTGAATTTGTTGGCGGGGCTCTTTGATGCTTTTGGATTCGGATCGTTGGCTTCTCAGCGTGCCCAAGACCTGAGGCTGGCCGTTGTGTTTGGCGGGGTGATTGACCTCGCTTCCATCCACAGGTCACAACATTTTCCATAATAAGAATGAATCGTTTCAATTTAGATTCCAAAGAATGGGCATGTTTCACACTCGGTTGGGTGGACCAAGGGTTCAAAGGTACTCCCAGAAAGAGAAACAGAGACCGTGAGGGAGACAGTGAGAGAGACAGTGGGAGAGAAGACAGGGAGAGAAACAGTGAGAGACAGAGGGAGAGGGAGAAATAGGGAGAAAGAGGGACAATGTCATTTCTTCTTTCATGACATGAAGTGAGTGCGATGGGACTGTCGATCATGTCGGCAGTGACTGGCTCATTTGGCTTTTGGTGGTGCTGATGGCTAGCTAATCTTTGCTTGCTCCTGTTTGCAAAGAGACCGCCATCATGTTGGCGATTACACGGGCTGCAGTGTTGTTGGCGGTGGTGCTCCTCGCCGTGGTTCACCAGGCACCTGCTGATCTGGTCACCACGATTGTAACCACCACCATGAACAGTTGTGCGTGCACCAATGAATCGCTCTACTCGGCCAACGAACGCATCGCGGCGTGCCGCAAGGAGGTGTTGATTGAAACCATCGACTCCATCATCAACGCCACGTTTGACGATCGTCTTGTTGCTGTAAGCGTGACTTGGTTCAGCACACTCGCTTCCTCTGCTGCAATGTGTGTGGCACCAAACTTGAACTCACATCGCATCCCTCCACAATAGCTCGAGCGCGCCGCGTACATCTACCCTTGTGTCGCGGATGCTGCTGAAGGAAGCGAGCCCGTGACGCTCACTTCAAACGTTTCTTCATTGGTTCGCACCCTGTGCGAGAACGACGTTGATAAATTCAGCATGTCATTGGCAGCCAACTCCGGTTACAACATTTACATTGCTCCCTCTGGACCGTCCACATTGTCCTGTATCCAGCCGTACGTCGACTTTCACTTCTCAATCACCACGAACGGGCCAAACATTACGGCTGGTGAGAACTTGGTGTACGGCCTTCATACGTATCACTCTCCGCAAACTGTTTTGATGAATGCGTCCACCACAGTCGAGGTGCCTTGCCCTTACACGGTCACTCTTTACGGTCCTCTGATCTGAAAAGTTTTGATGGATGCAACAATTGACAACTGCCTTGGCGCCTTGCGAGCTTGATCGATAATTCTTCTCATCATCACCCTCTGGCCAAACAGTTCATCAGCATTGAGCAAAGTGAGTTGCAAGCTGAGCTGTTGCGAAATACAACCGACAGGACTGACTCAATCGAGTCTACCAGACTTGGGGTGCTGGGATTTACATGTTAGCAGAAGTGGCAGTGAGGCCTTGCAGAGTGAGATCGACAAAACTTGAGATGAGTTTACGACTGGTCAATTCAAGGTGAATGCAGCTGTATCGGAAAGGGTCGTGCGTGAATAGCAACCAATAGCAAGCTATTGATCTCGTGGCTAGAATAAATCGGCGCACACGAGTCAACCCACTCTTCTGACAGCGACCATTTTGCTTCTGGTAACGCTAAAACGCGAGTCCACTTGGTTCTCATGGTGTACCCTGGCAGGAAAAGAGGAAAATTGGGATTTCCAAGAACGCATGGCCAGGCAGAATAGGATACGAGGCTGGATGCCTCACCCCATGTCGGCAAATCATGGCAACAGTCCTGGATCCAGCTTCCATGCTTTTTCGGTTGTGCATAGCACCAGCGGCCTCGTAGCAAAGTATGGATAGGATTCAATTAACACGTTAGTCGTGCGTCTGCTTTGACTGTGAGTCAAAGGGTCTGTACAAGATGCAACGTGTGGGTTTTAACAACGGCTCAGCCGCTGACGTCTCGGCTGTGCGTCTTTTAAAGGCCCGCGTAGCTCGCAACAACCTGCTCGCATATCAACATGGCATTTTCAATGTCGGTGGCTTGTAATCTGCAAATTCCGACAGAGGGTGAGAGGCAGGCAACGTCAATGCCGCGCTGAGGTAGGCTGCAACACCAAGATTTTGTCCCGTTGGTGCAACGCACGCACCCAAATGCTTCGTACTGATGCACGTATGCACGCTTGCTGAACATGCGTTGTGTGCGTTCCAAAGCCGCATCCTAATGACAATAAGCGACGCGGCGCGTCATGGTTGGGGTGGGACCAATCAGGGTCGCTCTGGATCAGAGCGAGGGCCATTCAGGCACAAGACACACACGACAACGCGGGCATTGCATACCAGAAACATTGCGTTTCGTGATCCGTTGAGCACAGTGCTAACAGACTTGGCATGCCCACCAAAGGCCAAAGTGGACCCGGCTACTAGCACGGGACTGGGCGCCCAGGCTGAATAGAGGCCTTCCTCCCAAAACGCACTGCAGTTTGCTTTTAGGTCGGCAGAGGCAAGTCGACAGTGAGTGGCGTTGAGAAAGACGGGCGTCCAGACACCCCTAAGGTTTCACTCAGGTTCAGACATACCAGTGCCTAGTTGGTCGCCACGTAGGGTGACCAAGGTGGCCAGGCTGGTCGCACCACGAGCAGGAGCAACCTGTTGATTCAAGTCACCAGGAACGGGTCCTGGGGCGGGTTTGAGGCGCCGGTTGAATCCTTCTTCTACAGGACTATCTGCAAGGGCCATGGCGCGCGCTGTGGTCGTCAAGGAGGACCAGTCATAGCGACTAAACGCCTGATACGATTCGGGCATCTGTGGGATGCTGTGCGTTGTCAGTAGTTTATAATCGGGATGAGGCACCAAGTGGGCCACGCGCTGCGCCTGTGACAATAGGCTTGGATCAAGCTAGAAAGGCGTTTGCACCTGTAGTGAGGAAACAATGCGGTCGTCACTTGCTTGTACAACCGGTGACAGGATACATGGGGCAGCGCCACTGACCAGTCCACAATCAGCACCAGCAGCAGCACGGCTGGGGCCCAGAGCATGTGCCAGATCATTGGCATAGACCTGGCAAGGTTGGCATCCATTGCGGACACGGTGAGAGACTCGCGCAAGCATGGCAAATCACGTGGTACCTGCCCTTTGTTTGGTCCACGCTCGTTCGGTTCTTTGACAGCGAAAGGGGGGGGGGCGGGGGAAGGTTCCTACATTGTTAAGAGCATCCATTGTCACGGTCTTGAGTTTGTACGAAGACTGGGCTACGCGATGCGCATCATCATTGCGCAGCAGGAAGATGGCGTCTGAGGCCTATATTGCATGGGGAAGAGCCAACGTTGCCCAAAAGAAGATGTACTGGTCAGACTGCGTCAGAACCACGAATCGGGGGCCCCAAAGTCGTGTATCCCAGCAATACCGTGGTCAAGTGGGAAAGAGACAGAACGGCGTTGTAGAACTGCACAATCACCTCGCCCGTCATGTAAGGGAGGACAATCTAGCACAAGGGTGGGGCCGGAGGATCATGAGCGGACTGAGAAAATGTAGCCTGGCTACAAGGCCGCTTGCGGTTGAGCAGCTCACCATATTGGTCAAGGCAGATTTGGGGTAGGCTTCGCGCACAAGCTCCGTGACACGGGCACCTAATCCTGAACCTGTGCCACCTGCGACAGAGCTGTAAACCTGAAAGGCGTCAACACGATCAGCTGCCTCGGCCTATCCACGCCGTCAGCAGCCATGCGATGAGCAGCCATGCCGTCAGCAGGGTCGACAATTTCAAAAGAAAAAATGATGATAAAAAGGCAGACAGAAGATGAAGCATCGATTGCTGGCCACGTGCAACCCACCAGCTCGACTCACCTCGCGACGAATGGCATCCAGAGAAAATTCATGATATTCATGTCCGTAGCGCATGTAGCCATTGGCCCAGTTGTTGCCTGCACCACGCTGCTCACACATGGTTTGTCGCTAGATGGGGACAGAGGCATGGGAACAGAGGCATGGGAACAGCGGCCGCAGACTGGTGTACGGAGGGCTTGGAACAGAACAGGGGAGGCAGACAGACCTTGCTGTAGCACCAAGGAAGGCGAAGAGTGCTTTCATTGAGCATGCGAACAACTTTGGGCTCTGAGTCCATGACGACGGCCCGTGCACGGTGCTGCCCTGATCGTATGGCTGAGGCGCGCGCATTCTGTACTGGTCTGTCGGAACCCCCCCCCCAGAAAAAAAAAGAAAAAAAAAAAGGCCACATGATGTCAAGTGAGCCTTGCAAGACATATCAGAGCCACCATCACCTGCAGATTGAGGGGGATCAGGCATCTCGAACCGAAAGTGACTGTCGGGACAGTCAAACTCGTGAGCCAAGCGCTCGAGCACCGCATAGCCAACCTGGGCCGATGTGAGGTCGTTCAAGTTCAAGCAAACCAATCCAAGGAAAAAAAAAGGGTTAGAGAGTATGGCAAAGCCAAGATCAACCCAGGCGACCAGAGTAATCAAGATCGAACCTGGTTACCAGCCTGTCCAATCTGTAGCGAGATGGTCGCCATGTTCTCGTCGTCGCCGCCCGCCCGCTCCGTGTTGTCACGAGCAAAATGTCAGATTGTCATCAAGTATATTTTAGACGGGTCACTGCATCCTTCAAAATGAACTGTCAGCAAAAACGAGCTGTCATAGCGGTAAGGGTTGCTGCGAAATCTGAATGGGTGTTGAGGTGATTTTGTTGGTTTCGATTATTCAAGCTGTTGGTGACTTGAACCACACACACACTCACGCACACGTGTCTTTTTTTTTTTTCCACACACACGCACGCACAGGAAAGCAAGCGGCTGCTTCAGAGAGCATGTGTGTGTGTGTGTGTGTGTGTGTGTGTGTGTGTGAAGAGAGAGGGCATGTGTGGCAGTTTTCTTCATCTTGGATCAAGGTACAGTTGGTGCTTCCTCGGGCGTGTGGTGAATCATTCATTTGGTCTCGGCCTCGATCTGGGCAGCTCTGCCGTTGCCGTGACTGAGTAATGATTTATACTGGGTTGTGGTTGTGATGTGCACATGGTGGTGGCCAACATGAGGAAGAGGGGGTGGAGATGGAGGCGATATGATGATTAGTCTTTTGGAATTACCGTACTATGGCACGCCGGCAGCCTTAGGGCTGGGTGGTTGTGGCATATGAGTAGATTGAAACTTGCCCTCGCTGATCGTTCTCTTGACATCCCGATCATCCCTTTCTCGTTTGGCCTCCACCATGTACTTGCGACCACCATTTTCCTTACCTTGAAAGATGCTTGTCGTCACCAACTCACTTCTGAACATTTCCTTGCTTGATAGATAATTACCGTATCGAAAGACTTCTTGAACGAGACAAGACAGCCGGCTTTTTTTAGACCTTAAGGTGCGTTGACGTTCTCATCAAGACATGAGAAAAACACACGAACACTTCACTCGAGTAAAGCACACAATACAATGATCAGCAAAGGTTGAGACGCAGCGATGAATTTTCCTCTTTCGCAGTTTCCACTATAGTGCCTTGTTATGCTTAGCGGGGGATGTTTTGCGATGGGTAGACGGTGTTTGATGCTGGTGGATGACTGCGTTTGACATCGTGTATGTCAGGCGTGGTCGTATCACGGCGCATTCACCGTTATGCCTTATCGTAGACGCCCTCGTTAAGCTGCACGATGCTGGCGAAGCACCTTCCTTGGAAGTCTGAGCGTTTTTTCTATTGCTGATCAGATCAATCCCAACACTGCACAGCACTTCTTCAAACCACGTTCATCTTTTATGCATACCATTTTGACCACTCACGGTTTGTTTCTTTTTCTTTGGCGTGTAGCCTTTTACTTTAGCTGGATACCAAGAATATGGCCACTTTAGCAAATCTGCGATCCAGTCAAATTGACGTTAATATAGAAACTCACCTCAATGAGCCACCTTTTCCATCCAATATCTGATAACAACCTTGTCATAGCAACTGTGAGCGTGCGTGAGTCAGGATGGCGGCGAACACTTTTGGTCAGATACACAGACACAGGAGACGAACTATTTATTTTTCCAGGGACGACGGACAAGACAAGGCTGACAGGGATTTGATCGCTTTGGTGGGCCGGAGAGAGAGCCGAGATATCACTTGTTTGGTAAATTTTGTTTGGTGGTCAACCGGGAGAGAGACCCCGTGTCGCAAGATTTCAGGACCCAGCACAAAGAGAGCTCTGATTTAACGTATACGATCGTGACTCCCCCAGGCTAAGGCTACATTCCAGGCCAGTGACCATGATGCTGTCGTCACTGGCTTAATAGCGGCGTTCATAGCGGTCGTAGCGGTCGCGATCGTCGCGTTCATAGCGGTTTCGGTCATAGCGGCCGCCGTAGCGGTCGTCGCGTCGGTCATAGTTGCGCCGGTCATAGTCACGGCGGCCGCCACGATCATAGCGATCATAGCCTCCACGGTCATAGCCTCCGCGGTCATAGCCGCCACGATCATAGCCGCCAGGACGACCGCCGCCGCCGCCACCGGGAGGGCGAAACTGGTCATTGGCAGGGTTTGAGGGGCGCACGCGATTGCCATAGAGTGTTTTTTGCATGTTGTCACCCAGCTTGCGCAGATGCATAAAGTTGCAGAAGCCACCACGTGTGCACTCGCTCTTCTCATACTGGCGGCAGCAGGCCTCGCGAAAGTCTGTCACTGGTGACAGCTCAGCCACGATGGGGCGTCCTGCAGGCAAAGCAAAG
>NW_001865053.1:904096-929013 GCF_000002865.3 Monosiga brevicollis MX1
CCGGACGCTGATCACACAGAAGCTCATCAACCTGGAAATCGAGGCCGTTTATGGCTCCAAGGTCAACGCCGACCTGCCCCCCGTCCTCCAGGTACGAATCAATTGGAGGGCACCTGCACACTCTTTTGCAGCGTGCGCCCACGCGCACGCGTTGTGCTTCGAAGCCTCGTGCACTCGCGTCCAGCACATGAACTTGTCGTTCTTCTCATCCCTCCTCCTAACCGCCATTCTTGCCGGTCGAAACATCAGGCCGATCCTCTTCATCGCTGCATTGGTGCCCTGGTCTACGGCTGCCGCCTTGTTATCATTCCAGCGCATGCTCTCCAGCCACGGTGTGTAACATGAAAATGTGCACGGCTGATCATTATTGTTGTGATATCTCAAAGAACGGATTTTTGTTCCTTCCTTCCACCTCCAACTGTTTTTGTGCAGGACAAATGTGCAATTTCGCGTGATTGATCTAGAGGTGGGTGGTTCATGCCTTCGCATTTTGCAGACCACCACAGAGCTTTTCTCGAGAAGCACAAGCGGTCTCTTTATCCTCTCTGCTCTCGGTCTCATCATCGAATTTTGTAATGATTTGGGTTGCGGCTTTGATGTAGAAACTCTCATCGCCCCTGGGTCAAGCCAAGAGCTTTTGTTTTCTGACGGGCTATACCACGCCCACAGCGTTGCTTCTGCATGAACCGCGCCCTGTTTGGGTTGGGTACGTTGCGCATCTCCATTGCTTGCATGTCCAACCATGATGTGCGTCAGCTCACTGCCCCACTTTGCAATGCGCCTACAAAGACGGCATGCAGTGGGTCGAGATAGCTGTGTCTTGTCTGCCTTGAGCTGTGAACTGGACACAACAGATGACTTTGCACCCACCGTTTGGGCTAAAGATAGTCTACCATCCGACTGCTTTGGTAGGCTAAGCTAACACCGCCTGCATTATAAACCCCATCTGCTTTTCTCAGCCTGTCGTCATTCGGCTGCTATTTCCACAGCTTTGGTGCCCACCCCGCAGCCATTAGGCGGCGCTTTGATCGTGTCACCCAACATGGTCTTGCATACGAATCAGGTATGTCGGGTCGTTAGAGACACCCTTCATAATATAAACTGTGTCCTCTGCGATGTGGCACACAGGGGCGACTTTTGTGATGCTCGGGGGTTTTTTTTTGGTGTTAAATCATGATAGGCAAGCAGCAGCGCTGTTGCCGTCAATGCCATTGCAGCCCGCGCCACTGGCTATCCACACACCACGCAGGTTGGTGATATTTCCTGCTGCTGCAGCTTGGCGAGGCAGCTTCTTCGGCCTGATGCTCGCTCCACGTCTTTGGGAGTCTCGATTCGAATCTGCTTGACCGACACCATTGTCTCCTAGGCGGGCTTGAGCCTGAATCTTGACAACGCCCGTGTGACGTTCATCACGAGCGTTGACGCCATTTTCTCTCTTCAGTCTGGTCAACTCTATCGCATCGGCTTGGTACGCCTCATCGTTCCCTTGCCCATCAATTTTCCTTTTATCCCTGGTTGACAGCTCCGCTGGTCCCTTCCGTCATTCTAATAATTGTCTTGCAATCGTCTTTGCTCACTTCATCCTCCAGCAAAGCGAAGGGCGCATGGTGCGCAATTTTGTCTTTCAAGATCTGGGCACAGCAACTTTGCCCGCTTGCATCACATCCTGGGGCACAGACTTGGTCTTTGTTGGCACTCGCACTGGCCTGTTAGTAGTGCTCCTGCGTGCTTCCGCACCGCTCATTGCATTATCTAGCTGATGTCCAACTCGACTATCCTCTCGTCTGCGTAGTGACTCCGTGCTGCTGGGCATGGCACCTGAGCAGAGGTCCGACGACGGCACACCGGCCCCAAAGCGCCCTCACAAGGCTGTTGCATCCCGGTGCGTTGTGACCTGCTTCGCCACCCCCCTCTTTTCTCGACTACAGCACTCATTGGCCAGTGTTGCTCACTTTCTTGCGTTTGGCATTGCAGCTCTACCGAAGACTTGGATATCTATGGCGCTGATCTGCATCATCGTGGCCAAGGACAGCGAAACTACATGGTCCATGTGCTTGATCGCTTACCCAATCTGGCCCCAGTCTTGGCCATCACCCCCGTGCGTGAGCTCTGACATTTGCCGTCAATATTGCAGCCACTTGTGCCACTTTTGCCACGCATGCACCCTCGGCGCCCCCCCTCATTCTGGTCGCTCTGTGCGTTGGGATCAGGCTTTGCCAGCTTCCGTGTCAGTTGAAGATGGGTTGCATGGACGACCGCCGATTGATACTCTTGTTACAGCTGGGCGGGATGATCATGCCAGTTTGGCGCAACTCTATAACGGGTTTCGACCCAAGGTGTGTTGCAGAATAGACGCACGGTTCTGATTGCTCAAACCCTTGGTCTGAGCCAGCATCTCGTCTTTGTTTGGGACGTTTGAGCAAAGTCATCACCGTTCATTGTTTTCAGGTGCAACTGAGTACACAAGAGTTTTCCAAGACGCGCGACGTGTGGGCTTTACATGTCCCTGTCAAGGGTAATCGGAGTGGTGAGCTGAATTGTCATGTTGTGAAGCGTGCCTTGCCCAGCCATATCTGTATTCAGGATTCTCGGCCTCGGTTCTTCTTTCCAGCGTGTCTTCTGTTGTCCAACTGTTTCACATGCTTTCTCTCATGATTCGGGTCGCAGATGCTGCCGACAAGGGGTCCCGTCGCTCGCATGGGGCCCTCATTCTATCACAGGTGAGTGCGATCGTTCAGCCTTTTGTGTTGCCAGCTCGGCTTCACCGGGCCTTATCTGCGCGGCATGTGTCTATGCTTGTCGTCATAGTCGTCTGGAACGGGCGTCCTGGCAATCCGCAATGGCCTGAAAACGTCACCGATCAACAGACTGGTGTGTAGCGTCAGCCCACCTCCCGTGTGCTTCAATTGTGTCTCCTTTCGGCTCTCTTGCCACGTTTCTTGTCCTCGTATCACCTTTAAGCAAAGGGGTAGTCCGCGCCTGGCACTCATTCTTGACATTTAATCAATGGTAGCCTTTTCTACGTCTTATCGTACAGTGCTTGCGGCCAACATGCAAGGGTAAAGCACGCCTCGCCACCATTGTCAAGACAGCTGACCTTTGTCTTGCCATCTCGCTTGGCCTGTACTTTGGCAAATATCTTACGTTGATTTGGTCGTCGTCATGTTGCTTCGCATTCCGATCATCAGGTCCAACTTTATCTTGCAGGTCACCAGTCGAGCTCTCTTTCTGACCCGCGGCTTTGAACGGGTATGTACACTTCTTTCTGCTCTGAAGTTTTTCGATTCCTTACCACTGGCCACCCAGTACCGCATACTCCTCACCACGAGCACCGTGCACTTTGGACCACGCTGTGTACTATATCCCTCGACTCATCTTGTTTTTTGGCCTTGGGAAAATGTCAGCTGGCAGAAATTCGCGTGCCCGGTGGGCAGAAGATTCGTAGCGCCAGTGTGGCCGACCCGTTCGTCATGACGCTCATGAGTGACCACTCGGTTCACGTTGGTCTTGTTTCGCTTGTTCTGACACCATTTGCCATCTTCATCTCTTTTTCCACTTTTGCTTTTGATTCACCTTCGCAATCATTGCTTGGCAAACTTACAATCTCACATCAATGGGGGCTCTACAGATGTTTGTGCTCAACCCAGTCACAAAGACGTTGGACCATATTGAGTGCACGCCGTGCTGGCAAGGTCGGCCCCTTTGCAGGACGCTATTGCTGGCCAAGTGTTGAAATCAAATTTTGAAGACACAGCCATCTCATTTCATTCTCTGGCTCATGTGTCCATGTTTAGGTGTGGTGAAATCAATCACCTTGTGCCAAGATGTCAGTCGCATCTTACATCTTCACTCAGGTGAGAGTTTTGAAAAGCGCAGCAAGCACGGTCTATATGTGCAAGGCACCGACTCAGTGAGCTCTGTTTGCTCTGGCAGCTGCGTTGCTTGATGAACTTAAGAATGAGAGTGAGCAACGGCTTGAGTCTGCTTCAACGGCCACCCAATCAAGTGCGGTTGTAGAGGCAACACCAAACTCAACAGAGGTTGAAGGGGCCACTGCTCAGCCGGCAACCCGTGGCATGCTCGTGGCCGACGATGAAGACGATTTCCTGTATGGCGAGGCTGAAGCGGAGCCAGACACAAAAACGACCATGCCTACGCCCACGCCAACTGTCTCCAAGCCAGGCCAAAATGTAGCACCGTCACAGGTAGTCGCTTGGCTCATAGATCAACTTTTGTTGCTTGATCTGAGCACGCACTATGACTGACGCAAGTTTCTCACCAAAACATGGGGTTTGCTGCCTGCTAGACTATGGCGGAAAGCGCAACATACGGAATTTTTGATGCTGCTGAGCTCGGTCCTAGCGTTGCAACCAGCGATGACTATGCGGCACCAACTTACTGGGCCTTGATCACTACTGAAAGTGGTGCACTTTATATTTGCACGGTGAGAGAAGCGGCTTGCTTTGTTCAAGATGCCCTTTCGCCAAGCCATTGCTCTCACTTTTGTGTGACCTTCTTTCTGACAGGTCCCCGATTTGAAGATCGCATTCCACTGTCCCTCCTTTGGAGACGGCCATTCGCTCGTGTGGGATCGCTTGCCCAACCAGGCCATCCCTCAAGCTGGCGATGGCGCGGATGCGCCGGACGAGGCTAGGAACGACGACGATGCACACGGCAGCGAGGAATACATAGTTGAAACTTTATTGATTGGGCTGGGTCAAGGGCAACGACCTCATCTCTTAGCTCGAACGGTATGCTGCTTGGCACACCCCATTCTTGTTTGAAGCCGTCCATACCTCACCATTTTTTTGATGTTCATCGCTCTCAATCACAGAGCGATCATCATCTATTGATGTACGAGGTGTTTCCGGTCGTTCCCTCGGTCACGGAGGCGGTGCGTGGTTATGATTGGGCGGCATTGCTTGACTTCTTTTGTTGTTTGGTGTGTGCGAGTGTCTGTGGCCCATGTTGAAGGTGCTCACCGTCACGCTGGTGCAGGCGGCGACCGTAGGACGGCTCAGTGTGCGATTGCGCAAGATACATCAAGCTCCTCTTTGTCTTTTTGAGGAAGACATCAGCCAGGTTCAGACTTTGGCCGAGCACGACCGGGGTCTATCGTCTTAACTGGCTCACAATGGCCTTGCATGAAACTGTAGAGTGTGCGGCGCCTCAAGCCCTTTCAAAACATTGCAGGATGCGACGGCGTTTGTGTCACCGGCCCACGCCCCCTTCTAGTTGCTTGTGGGCATCAACTCAAGGTGTGAAGCTGACAAACTTGCTCTGCCTGTACTGTCACAAACTGAATTCAAGTTTGCTCACGCATGTTTTGGCTTGCACCGGGCCGTCGAACATTCGACCGGGTAAGGCCATCACCATCGTGCCGCTGGCCTTGGAGGATGCAGTCAAGACCTTTCATCCTCTGCACATGGATGATGTTGAAAACGGCTTTATTTACTTTACAAAAGCGGTCAGTCAGCATCAGCCCGGACTCTTGTTGGGCATGCAGTGTGATGGGATTCCCACTGTCTCTGCTTTTTTTGACCCTACTCAAAACTGCTCTTCTGTGATCTCATGGTCGAATTGACTGGACTGGTGTGAATCATTCACGGCCAATCTACTCCAGGGAACGTTGTGCTGTGCCACGGCTCCAGATGGTCTCATGTTAAACCGTGGCGTTTTGGCACGTCGGGCGGTGCTGGGTCGTACCATCCAAAAGGTACGGGAAGCTGCGCCAGCTGGGATGATGTCATGATGGCATACGCTTACGTTTCTGTCATGCTTGACCACCGACTCCCCAAGATCGCTTTTGATCTCGACAGCCGTTTGGCGGCGCTGCTCTTGATGGAGCCGGTATGTTACGAAGAAGGTGGCGTTCTCTCGTACAAGGCGTGAGACATTGCCTTCCCTTAATTACATTTCTTGCCATGCATCAGCGGCCGGAGCTCAAGCCGTCTCGCGGCAACAACGATCCCCCCTCCAACGAGCTTCCCAACATTTCTTACCGTGCGTATCTTCTCCAGACAAAACCCTCCATGTGCAGATTCACGCTTTTTGTGCCTCACAGCTGTCATGTATCCCATTGTAATAGGGCCGGATGAACCCAAAGCCCTGACTCCCTTTTTTCAACTGCAGCTTTTGTCGCCCAAATCCATGAAGCTTCTTCCAGACACTCGGTTCGACCCATGCCCGGTCGCGAGCAGCCTGTTCTGCCAACTTGGGCAAGTAGCGCTCTATCTCATGCTTGCACCTGCCCTTCAGTATTGAATATGATTTGCATCACCACGTGACCTCCTTTGCGGCCGTGCGCCTATCTTCAAGCTTGAACAGCACCGGCAAACAGGTTTGTCTTTCTGCCTGTTCCACCCGGGCTCTGGGTGATTTTGTCGGCTCAAAGGTGTGAGCTGAATACACTGTGGCCCGTTTCCTTACTTCATATGTCCTGGATAGAATTACATTGCAGTCGGTGTGACATTGCTGGAAGGTCAACGCGCCACCACAACGGGCTTTGTACGCTTCAAATCCCAGGCTGCGTTTGCGGATTTCTTTCTCACATCTAGAGCTGGCATTGTGCTAATGCTGGTGGGCACCAAAATCTTATAGGTGGACTTTTACACTGTGGATGTGCATGATGGCAAGGAAACTCGCCTCGAGGTGAGACATCCAATCTCAAACGGCACTTGGGACTTGGCGACATGTGGGCAAAACACCACAGGACGTTTTTAAGCATCTTCATCACATTGGTGCATGGTGATCTAGAAACGAGCCAGCTGCAAGCAGCCTGGGTGTGTGTCGGCCATGGATTGTACCGAGGATGGCTTTCTTGTAGCAGCCGTGGGCCAGCGCTTGGGGTCCAAGGTACGCCACTCAGCCTGTGTGGTCATTTGGCGCTGCAGTCGTGGTGCAAGCAAATCCTTCAACTCGTGTCCAAGTTTAATTTCATGCCGCTGCTGCCAATGTAGATTTACGTATGGAACTTTCAAGACGGGCAGGAATTGCAACCTTTGGCGTACTTTGAAGCCGGGGTGAGAACCTGCTGACCGTTGGGGACCGTACTACCTGTAGAATCTGACACGCGAATAACTTTTGCGCATCTTTCCGGTAGATCTACACCTCATGTATCCGAGTCATTAAGAATCTGGCCATTGTTGGAGACTACGAGTCGGGCGTCCAGTTACTGCGATTTTCCAGGGTTAGTTTGCCGTGTTTCGGCATTGCGGGCTGCAACATTTGCCCATCGCTTGACCACCTGCCAAACTCAAAAAGTCTTTGCATATGGTAATTGGCGTGTCATCTCGTGCCCGGTTTAGCAAAAAGGCCTGCAGCAAATGCCGGTATTTCGAGGCACCAAGCACCGCTTTTATTCCTTGGTCAAAGTGGGCGCAGATCCTCACAAATCAAAGTATGTTGTTGGTTCATTTGCTTTCCTCGAATCCCGTCATCATCAGGGAGCGATCGACGTTGTTTCTCGTCTTGGAGTAGCCCGACTCGTTGTTGCATTTGTAGCTTCGTGTCCATACGTGGGCGTTTGTGTGACCGCCTTTTGTTTGGTTTTGGGTGCATAGTTGTTACTGCGCCGACTTTGTGGTTCGCGAAAGCGATTTGGCCATGATCTACGGTGATGCAGATGGCAACCTGGTTGCGCTGGACTACGATGCTGACAGTCAGTTTCGATGGTCTCGTGATGCACCTTGCGCCCAAGTTATTTGTGCGATACCGTGGCACGAGCTCAGTATGTGTGTTGGTATCATGGTATGTTCTGCGATCGCTCCCCGGGTTGCTGCAGGTCCTGACACGCGTGGCGGGCGCATTCTCGTGCGCTCTGCCAACTTTCACTTGGGCACGCGACTGAGCGCCATGTTGCGCTTGCAAGCGGCGCCCGTGGTGCGAGCACCGGGCGGATTGGCAGAAGCACAAAAGTGCCACGTTGTCCACACCTTTGGGATTGAGGGCCAGCAGGGCGTGGTGATCCCATTGCATGAGGCCGAGTATCGCCGCCTGGAGATGCTGCAGAAAAAGCTGGTGTCGCATTCGTCACTTGCGGGCCTGCATCCATTTCAATTTCGGTTTGTCAAGACGTTTTTTTTTTTTTCCTTAATTGCTTGGCATTGGCGTCGTGGGGCAGCGGCTATCCCATGGCATGTTCCCCGGTCATGTCAAGTAACTCATCAATGATTGCTGGGTGGTGTAGTGCCTTCAAATCATCCATCTGGCGACCCCGTTCATTTGCCCAAGGCATTTTGGATGGTGCTCTTCTTCGCCAATACTTTTGCTTGGGTCGGCGTGAACAGCTGGACGTTGCAGAGCAGCTTGGTGTCTCAGCCCAACAGCTGGAGCGAGACATGGCTCATGCCTTGGACGCGGCCTTTTATCTTTGAGCAGGCGCGCAGACCCCAGCAACAGTTGAAAATGCGCGGGCCGAGACGCGCAAGCCAGATTGCAATTGACTTGTGAGTCAATGATACTCTCGTTGTGGGGCATCAATTCTATCAGATCCATCATAAGATAGCAGAAACAAGCACATTATATATACGTATACACACACAAAAGGAGGACCCGGGCAGAGGGAGTGAGCGGTGACAATAGCACAAAACAGTTCAGCTCAGCAACTCTTTCACCCGGATCGTTGGTCGAGCTCTTTTTAGAGTTCCTTGTGAAGGCGTTCTTGGATGCGCTTTGTGCGGCGGTTTTGTTTCTCCTTTAGTTCAAGCTCTTGTTGGCGCAGGTAGTCGAGGTTGGCCTGGGCATCATCAAGCATGTCTTGGATAGCATCGCGATGCTTGTACATGTCGTCCTTCTCACCTGAGAACTTTTCGTAGTCGCGCTGCGTATTTGATCAACATGAATCCCTGAGGTGGTGGGGCCAACGCAGCGGTCAGTCCCAAAGCACTCTCTGCCTTGCAGTGACGAACCTTGACCGAGCTTTTCAAAGCTTCCGCGTCTTGGAGAAGCGATTGCTCCACACTCTGCGCTGTGTTGGGCCAGTCCTTCCGGCTGCGGCCGGCCGTCGCCGATGGGAGCAGCAAACCAAGAAGCAGCAGCAATAGCACAAAGGCAGTGCGCCAGTCACCACGAGCGCATGACCACATCCTGCTGATCGGTCGCCTTGTTTCTATACATTGTAAAGTATTATCGCAATGAGCGAGCGAGCGCGCGCGCGCGACACGAGAACTCGGAGACGAGCTCAACGCTCGCCTGATTCGGTCCTCGCACAGCTTCAAAAACGTTTCCAACTTCCCTCCCTTTCATCCCCAACGTACCCTGCAATGTGTACACTCACCTCAGTTCACGCCCGCATCCCACGCACACCAGTGAATGATGAATGCCGGTCACCTCAACGATCGGGAACGGCGCCGCCGTCGCGCTCGCCCGGCCACGTCGCTGACTCTTTGCTTGAAAGTTCTGACAACAAAAATAACAAATCTCACAACAATAACTTGAACAATTTAACACTAATCCATGTACAACTGCTTCAAAAAGTCAAATATACGCTGCATAAAACTGCCAAAGGACAGACGGAAGGAGAAGGGAAACTTTCATTTGGTACACACTGCAGCATTTCTCTCTCTCTCTCTCTCTCTCTCTCTCACTCTCTCTCTCTCTTCTCTCACACACACCACACACACACACTCTCTCTCTTCTTTCTCTTCTCTCTCTCTCTCTCTCTCTCTCTCTCTCTCTCTCTCTCTCTCTCTCTCTCTCTCTCTCTCTCTCTCTCTCTCTCTCTCTCTCTCTCTCTCTCTCTCTCTCTTTTTTTTTTCTTGCGCGCACGACGGCACGGCCCTGTCTTCCTCGTCGTTCTCAGTGGCTGGCCAGTTGCTTCGTGCGGTGAGACTAGGAGCGGGAAAGGAACGCACTGTAGGGACGATTAGGTGAGGGGCTTGAGTTACCAGGAAGGCCCTCATGGCGTCGCTCGCGGCCTATTTGGCCGCTAATTATGGCCCAAATGCGTCGGGTAAAGAGCCGGATGAGGGACGGCAGCGACGGAAGAAAAAAGTCAAGCGAGCGAAAGTCGTTCAAGGTCTCCGAATCCGAGATGCTGATGTGGATGCTCTGCCCTCTTCTGAGCGTCAAGTGATTGAAGATGATCCAGTCCTTGTGGACGAGCAGGGACGTGAGATTTCGTTGACAATCAACGAGCAGCAAATCTTGCAGAGCGAACACCTCGGGCCATCTGCTGCTTCGACGGCCGACGCCTCGCCACCACGCCGTCAGCGTCACGACAGCCCCGATGCCTCGCCACCGCGCCGTCAGCGTCACGACAGCCCCGATGCCTCGCCACCGCGCCGTCAGCGTCACGACAGCCCCGATGCCTCGCCACCGCGCCGTCAGCGTCACGACAGCCCCGACGCCTCGCCACCACGTCGTCAGCGTCACGACAGCCCCGACGCCTCGCCACCACGTCGTCAGCGCACCGGTGGCACGGACGCTTCACCACCACGACGCTCGCGAACAGCTAGCAAGCGGTCCGCTTCTCTCACAGATCAGAGCCACGAAGATGCGTCCCCACCCCGACGACGGGCCGCCAATACCTCCGACATTGAGGCCCAGCTCCAAAACCTAGCCGGTCTTCAAAATGCTGCTGCTTTACGTCAGGACCTAGAACTTCGTGCGGTGCGACCTTGCCTATCACCCAGACCTTGTTTTCGCGTGTTTTTCTCTATTCATCGTGACCATCTTCTCTCCCTGCTCTCCCCCCCCCTTTTTTTTTCCTTCCGGGGTACGCAGGCAGCAGAGCAGCGCATGCTAGATGCACTCGGGGATAGTGCTGGGCACGGTCAAGAGACCGTGCATCGTGATAAGAGGTATGTCAGTCAGATCTTCATGCCAATCTGTCTCCCAAGTTTCTTCGGCTCACTTGTTATGCTGCGACAGTGGTCGTCGACTTGATCCGAAGTTGGAGCGTCTGCGGAAGCGGGAGATGGAACAAAAACGAGAGGAGCTTGAGCAAGAACAAATGGAATGGGGCCGCGGGTGGGTTCATTGTCATGGCGCATCATTATTTTGCCTTTTGTTCAGCTCATTTGCCTTGCCCTTCGTACAGTCTGAAACAAACTCGAGATGCTCAGGATCGCCGCGCAGAAATCGAGCACGAGATGAGCAAGCCACTGGCTCGATCTCGCAATGACGAAGATCTTAATAAAGTCGGTTTGCAGCTTGTCCTCACCCATCGCTTCTCCTTGCCCCATACGCTGTCCTTTCCTGGCATCAGGCCTCCACAGGCTGCAGCATCTTCTGACTTTGTGTGCTTTGCATTCTCTGATCATTGAGCGCAGATGCAAAGAGATGAAATTAGGGCCGAGGATCCAATGGCGGCCTACATTATGAAGCAGCGTGAGCAAGCTTCGGGCAAGCCGTCACGTCCTCGCTATCGTGGCCCACCCGCGCCTCCAAATCGGTTTGGTATTGAGCCAGGTCTGTCATGTCACGCCCACCCCTTGTAGTTAATTTTACAAGGAGTGCACGTCAAGTGACCCTTGCTTTTTGCCAATTTATGCAGGCCATCGATGGGATGGACGAGACAGGTCGAATGGCTTCGAACAGCGCTGGTTTCAGACTAGAGCACGGGGCGCAGCAGTAGGCAAGGATGCCTACAAATGGTCCGTTGAGGACATGTAGCACAACTTACATAAATCGGCAAGCGGCTCTCTTGCTCAACGAGGCAACGCAGAATTGAAATGATGAAAACAAGCGACTGAAGCGCAGCTCGCTTCGCCAAGATATGCCGGCAGGAATGAAGCACAAGATATCGATTCTTTGATGCTCGAACATCTCAGGTGTACAACATAATACCATACAAGCTGTACATCCAGACACAAAGTAAGGCCCTGACTGGTTTCACGAGGCCTTCACAGCACACCTGACCGAACAAGTCATCATGCCAATTTCAAGCCCAAGGTTTTGGAGTTGAAATATTATATAGTATGCACACCCTCGCGCGTTGGGTCGCAAACGCAAGCTAAAAGTGACAGCATGCAAGTTCAGCACTGCCAAACCGTAACCAATACAAGGGAGGCCGGCAATCGTGCAGATCACACACCAAGTTGACAAGTCTCTCCGATCGAATGGACGGAAGAGTGTTGAGTTGACAGTCAAACAATATATGAACATCAAGCATGAAGCACACAGCCACAGACACAGACACAGCCACAGACATACAGATATGCACACTTTACAAAGCACCGACATACACCTGTACACGCGGCAAACACATCAGAGGCTTAGAGCCCTGTGGTCGGTTTGAGACGGTTAACGTGCGAGTACATCTCTTCCAGCTCCTCATCTATTGAGACAAAACAATGAACAAATGAGATGGTCGATTCGATGAGTGCAATGTGCGACAAAACTGTTCACACGGAATGAGTCTCGCAATCGACAAAACGCACGGGTTTTCTGGCGTTCAAGAGTGCTCATAGCAACAGATTCGGAAGTTTCAGAAGGTGCATTGCTGCCCTTGCGGCGATGCTTCTTCTTCTTCTTCTTTTTGTCGACACGAGCGGCAGAGACAGGCACCGGCTCTTTAAACCTAACAATAGTAAGTGAGGGGAAGGAGAGGGAAAAAAAAAAAAAAAAAAAGGGCGTGAATAAGAGCTAAGGAACAAGGGTTTGATGTCACAATGCAGATTTCAACAACAACAACAACAACAACTGTTGGAACATGAAGCACAAAAAACAAAAAACAAAACAAAAACAAAGCAAAACAAAAGATATTAATTGACGCACGTTACGGCATCTGGGTCCTCCGACGGCTCATCATCAATGTGCCCGGCTTCTTCGTCGAAATTAGCTTCGTCAAACTCCTCCTCTTGGTCACGATGGCGATGGGCAAAGGTATAATCCTCATCTTCACTATCCAAATCCTGCGCAGCGGCTTTAGCCTTGCGCGTAGCCATGCTATAATCATCCTCCTCATCTTCAGCAACAGGGGCCACGCCAGTGGAAGCAGATCGGGGGGCCACAGCATGCTTGGCTGTTGATCGACCCTGTCGAGCCATCGCATAGTCATCCTCATCGTCTTGGGCTTCCGAGCTCACGGGAGCCGGCATGCCTCGCGTCTTGGCGACGGCAGCTAGGCTCGATTTACGACGTGCCATAGCATAGTCTTCGTCCTCATCTTCCTCGTCAATGCCAGCGCTTCGTACAGGCACAGCAGCCGACTTGCCAGCGCGTAGCATGCTCGACTTTCGTCGCGCCATGGCATAATCGCCGTCGTCGTCGTCGTCGTCGTCTTCGACAACGTCATCATCACCACGACGGGCGCCTCCGCGTTGCATCAAGCTTGATTTGCGTCGTGCCATGGCATAAACGTCATCATCTTCGCCGCTGTCGCCATCGCGGTGATGAGACCCAGCTGACTTGACAAAGCGCCGGTTCGCCATCGCGTAGTCGTCATCGTCGTCGTCGTTGTTGACTTGGCGGTTTGCAAAAGTGTAATCATCCTCGTCAATACCAGCAGCTCGGACACCGTTGGCAAAGCCGTAGTCATCGTCATCAAAGTCCGCGCCCGCCGCTGCATTGCGATTTGCAAAGGCATAATCTTCCTCGTCATCAATGCCCGCCAAGCCATAGATATCGCCGCCTGCACCAGCCTTGCTACGGCGTCGACCCTGGCCCACGTCGCCAGCAAAGCTGTAGTCACCATCGCCATCAGCACCAGAGACACCACCGGCAAAGTTGTAATCGCCTTCGTCCGCATCTCCGGTGTCATACTTGACGCCACCGGCAAAGTTGTAATCGCCTTCTTCCGCGTCTCCGGTGTCATACTTGACTCGGCCAGCAAACTGATAATCCCCGTCACCAATGTCACCCATGTCATACTTGGCGGCAAACCCATAGTCACCGTGGTCATCATTGGCGGCTTGCTCGTATTTGACACTGCGGTGATCACCCTCAGTGTAAGCAGCATAGTCATGTTCTCCATCCGAGGCGTTGCCGTACAGGCCTGCAGTACCTTCGGGCATCTCCTCATACATGGGCGCTCCATTCTCATCGTAGCCCACGATGCGTGGCTGTAGATACTTGCGATCATCAGCATTCGGATCTGCGTAGGTATCGGAGCCAGGCCCACCCCGTCGATTCTCATCAAATAGGACATGGATACTGGGGCGCGAGCGCATGGTCTGCTCTTCCTTCTGCTTGCGCCGTCTCCATACCAGGGCAATTAACACAAGTGCCAAAATTATGAAAGCTGCAACGCCGATGACCACGCCAAGTCCCAGAGCTGACTGCATGAATGACTCATTTCCAGGTTGGTCACCCGTGGAAGATTGGAGAATGAGGATTTCGTGACAACTCTGGTTGCTATAGTTGTAGGTTGTCACAGAGCTGTTGGAGTCCACGCGAGGCGACGTGTAGGATCCCGACGTAGCGAAGCACATGAAGCTACCGGGCTGGGTCGCGTTTGTATCAACGATTACAACGACCTGTGCGGTCACCTGCGCAGTCGGTGCAAAGCTTGATACATTGACCGCCTCCTGCAGCTGAACGGTGTACGAGGCGTTGCCCGACACAGAGATGGCACCGAGCACTTCCTCAGCACGTACGACCGAACCACTTTCGTGAGTGACTGTGGCTGTAAAAGCCATGGTGCGCAGCCCGGATGTTGAGTTGACCTGCACAAAGTCGTGGGCGACGCGCACGATCGGGCGATAAAACACAAAAGATTGGCGCTGTGATGCCGATGAGTTGTCGCTTGCCGAGCCTGCGTCAAGGTAGAGCACCTGGCCATTGGGAAGATCAGCGTCAACAAGCTTGGCAGTAAATTCCACCACCAAGGTGTCGTTGCTCGAAATCACGTTGTCCGGAAAATTGGTCACTTCGCCGAAACGGAGAGTCAGCGTGTTGGCAGCCAAACTTTCGTTCACAGCTGCCCGTCGTCGGCGCGCGCCGGCAAAAAGATCAGAAGATGGGTCACTGCTGGCAGCGATGGTCATCAAGTTATCTTCCGACACATTGATCGTTGCCCCTGCGGCGCGTAGCTGCACGTCCACCAGAGCAAGATGTACCCGCCCGTCGACAACAGATGGCACGTGCGCCGTCACTTCGAGCCCGCTGGCACGCCCTTCAGGCAGCTCAATTGTCACATTCGTCGACACGGCTTGCCCCATCACCAAGCCATTGGCCGGGGCTGGGCTGGAGTCACTGAGAGGCGTGGCCAAAACAACGTCTGGCATCTCACGCGTTGCCACGGTGAGGGCGAGTGAGCGATGCGCAGTGCGCAATGGCACGCTGGGACGTGTGAAGTACGTCAAGTTGCAGCGCGCAGAAAACGTCGAGGCCAGCAGGATGGCATCAGACATGCGTACAGTGTAGCGAAGATCCAGGGTTTCACCCAAGTTGATGCGCGGCGTATTAAGTTGAACATCTTCCAACCCAGTGAAGGCCGCTATTGTGCCGCTCGGGCCATTCTCTGAGCTATTGGCAAAGTTGTCCACCGCTTGAAACTCCAGTGAGGCGTCCAGATTAGCACGCGTGACCACCACAAAAGCTGGCCACGTTGAAGTTGGAGCGTGTTCGATGTGATGCACTAGTTCATACAGATCACCCGCATCGCCAAGGGTAGATGCGGGGGACACTGTCCACGTATGCACGAGCTCGGGCGCAACCACGTTGATATCGGTTTCAAAATTCGACTCGAGATTCACAAACGTGACGGCGACAGCAAAGTCACCTGAAACTCCACTGTACGTCACGCTGTCATCATCTACCACCTGCACGACAATAGAAACCTGCAAGTCGTCCTCTGTGCCCACGTGCACGCTCTCAACAATGTTCTGAATGGCGCCAATGTCCAGGGTTACAATGCCATTTTCCTCCACGGCTTCGGCTTCACCAAACGCGAACAAATCGCGGCCCAATGGCAGGGGCTGTACGTTGAGGCCAATGTTCTCGACGCCGGCACTGACAGCCGAAAACATGGGGACACCCGTGGTTGGATTGCGCGGAAGCTCAATCTGTACGAGCAGGTCGCCGACACCACGCATGGCAATGGCAAATGTGAATTGGAGTTGCTCAGCAATGGTCACGTTCGGGAGCTGAGATTCGATGTCGTCAATGTCCTCGATAGTTACGTTAAGGTCTAGATAGACAACCCACAACGTGTTCCAGGTGGCAAAGTCAAAGTACTGGCGGCCACGACCCACATGAAAGCTGGAGTCGTATTGCAGAGCAACTGAATTGTTGATGTCTGCTCCACGCGGCGCATCGGGTTCTACTCGAGCTTGAACCGTGAAGATGACCTCTTCTGTCTCTGACACATTGCCAAAGTAGTATTGTACAATCGTCTCCTGGCCCGATGCCACAGGCGTCGTTGTCAGAGCACGTGGGCTACTTGAGCCATACACGGTGCCCTCATAGACAAGGAAACGACCAAGCGTCACGTTGACTGATACGTCATGGCCAAACGAGCGGGTCAATCGGACCTCAAAATCAACAGGCCCGCCTTGCTGCACGAACGGGTCTGTGAACTGGTCAATGTCGAGGGACAGCGTAGGCTCTGCCACAAGGAAATCAAGGCTGTACGCATCAGCAACTAGCGTTGCATTGTCAGCACCACTATACGTCAGCATGGTGGTTACGCGTAAGTCTCGCGTCACGGCGTTGATGGGTTCATTAAGAACAAGCATGATCAGGTCAATCCATAAGCGGTCCGCTGACGATCGCCTGTTGTCTGGACGATTAAAGCACACACCCAGATCAAGGCCAAATACGTTACCACCGAGGTCGGCCAAGCTTTGTTCATGATAGTCTGTGCAAGCCAAGTTTGAGCCCACAAAAATGTTGTGGGACACCAAAGAAACACCTTCTGTTGGCAAAGAGATATTCAACGAGTAGTTGGAAACACCCTCGGGCAAAATGTACTCGAGTCGCTGATAAATAAATTCGTCCACCGTTACTGAGAGATTTGCTGTGAAAGGGTTGGATGTGCTAACGTTGGTCATGTGCACAAGAGGCCCAGCCAGAGGAATGGCCAAGCCGGTGGCAGCTTTCACGTACGGACGGCCGGGGCGGAGGAAAATATCACGGCGATGCGAATCATAAGTCGCATTGAAGGCGGCAACCAAGCCCTCCGCTTTTGGGTGGATGAAATCAGTCACCACGGCATCAATTGTGATCCATGTGCGTGAGGCATTGGGGGTGAGAGTGGGGATGGTCACCTCTAGGTATTGGGGTCCTAGCTGCTCATAGCCGTCTGCAAATGCACCGACATCAATCGCCACGATTTCCACATAGGGGTGTAACTCGATGGACACGAGCATGTCATGGGCTGATGCCGTCGAGTTGGGCAAATGTGCCAGGCTAAAGCCGTATTTTACGATATCGCGCGCATCTGTGGGGTTCATGGCCATGGCGTCAACCGTTAAGAGGAGCTGCGGCTCGGCAATGGTAACATTATGCTCCTCGCGACGCGCCGTGGACACATCGTAGGCTTGGTGTGTGTAGCGAATTTCAGCGGCCAAAGGCAATTGTGCACCAAGGGTGTTCCTAGGATCATCGTCCACGGACACTACTACGTAAGCCGCGATAATATCTTTCTTGTCAGCGACATTGTCGTAAATGTTCACGCACGAACCAAAGTCCAAGGCAAGTGTCGTGTTTGTGGCAGTGATGGCCGGGGGGGACACGGAACAAATGATGTTCTCTCCATACTCGTAGTTGAAGTCGTACGCAAACGTGGCAGGATCGCCAGCAAAGCCAACCTCAACCGTTAAGTTGAGCGTCACCTCTGGTACCGTCACAAATGTGATCGTTGTGAATGTTTCATGAATGGTAGGGGCCCACTCGGGTGTGGCCAAGTCCGATGAGACGTAGGAACTAAGCTCAAGCGTGGGCTGATCGATGACGACAGGCACCGATGTGTGAGCTAGCGTATAAAAGCGACCTGGAAGGTCCGGGCGGAAACTATAGTTGGCATGGCTATCGTGCAGACTGTTAGTGATGCAGGTGACACTCGCCATGTCTGGCAGGATGCGCTGCAGAATGCGGGCAGTAAAATTGACAAAAAGATAGCCATTGTCCACCGTCAGCAAATCCAGCGTCATGTGGATGGAGCGCCTGTCTTCCGAGACGGTCAGGTCAGGGTTCATCTGCAATTCCGTAACATTCTCGATCACCAAATCTGGGTGGATCGTCAAGTTGACCGTAATGTCGTAGGCAGGGCCCAATGATGCTGGCGTGTGCGAAAGGTTGATGCCAAACTGGACAACATCGCCAGCATCGGCTGGAACAGGCGTATCTTCTACTGAGGCAAAAAGATTAAGCAGGGGCTCAGAAATCGTGTAGCTCTCCAAGATGCTCATAGTGGGATCCAACGGCGTCAAGTCTAGCGCCCCAATGCTGTAGTACACGGTGCCGTGAATGCCCTTTGACTCCCCGTTGAAGTTGCGAGGAGCATCTTGGGGGATGGCCTGAATCCAGACGATAATACGGTCTCGGTCATCTTCAACCTGGTCATAGAAATTGACGCAAGCGCCAAAGTCAAAGACGCGCGTGTCGCGTTGGAATGCGACGGAGTCCACCGGGGCGCCGCTTGCGTTGCACTGAATCTGGCTCCCAATCGTAATGTCGAAATCCAAAAACTCCCAGTCTGAATATTCTTCCTCATCAAACTGGAAACGGACTAACATGGTGCCTTCAGGCAGCGTCGCCGTGAGCTGGAGTCTCACTATTTCGTCGATGTTCAGCAGAGGCGGTGTTTGTGTTTCAGGCAACGACGAATTTAGCGTCTGAAGGACTGCAACTGCACGGTCTACCGTAACACGAGGCGCGTCCGTAGTGCGTTCATAGTCCCGTCCTGTGTTGGCCCAGATCTCGCCAGGATAGCTATCAAAATCATCGATCATTGTAGTAATAAGGTTACTATGATCAGGGACAACAGTTTGCAGCATACGCGCACGGAAGCTGAAATATTCCACCCCGTCGTTTGGTGTGAAGACAGGGGTATACCACGTGATTGTTCGGTTGTCCACCGCAATGGTATAGCTTGAACCCAATGAGCCGAGTTCACCACCATCCGGGATAACGTGTATTACATCATCAAGTTCTGCACGAACGTAAAGGTCAAACGCCGCAGACAACGGCGAGCCCGTGTAGGTCACGGAAAAGTTGAACGTGATCACATCGCCAGCATCGACTGGGGTCAACGGATCAGTGGTTGCCGCCAAAATAACGTCTGGTTCGTGCACGGTAACAGCTTGAGTATCCGAGTACTGCGTCGCATCGGCCGTCACACGGGCCGTCGCAGTAAGCACTGCTCCCTGCACCGCGAACGTGTCATCATCGACTTGGGCTACAACCTCGATTATCAAAATGTCGTTGCTGTCCTCGACGTTATCGGGCGAATTGCGAAATTGACCAAAATCAAACAAGATTGTATAAGGTGACTGCTGAGCAACATGCGTCCCAGCCACGAGACTCGTGTCGATGTTGGCACCTACGTGCACTACCGATGCAGTGCGGTAAGAGATTCCATTTGGTAAAGTTACTAGAACGTTCGTGTTTGCCTCCACTTCTGGCATGGTCACGCTGACACGATACACGACTTGCTCATGCACGTTCACATCAGTACCCAACGTTTCTGCTACAATGGATGTGTTGTGCAGGTATAAATCAATCTCTACAAAGTCCATTGTTGCCGTGATCACGTCAGCTACGTCGGGATACAGACCACCTTCGTTGTACTGACGTCCATTCAACGGAGCTGCTGAGGTTGGCACAGAGGCGTAGTCCAAACGAACCGAGGCAGCAATCACCTCTTCTGGCCGCACAGTTTCATCAACTCGTACGACGTAAACAAGGTATATCTCCGCCGAAGCCGAATTGTCCAGGTTCTCGACGGTAATCGTAAAGTAGGAGCTGTTGATTTTGTTGAAGACCCCACCTGCACCAGCAGTAACGATGGTCTGTACGGTTGCATCGTATACGTCATACTTAGTTGGAACATCGACATGGATGACAATCTTATAAGCCTGAGCTTGAGAATGGGTCATGTCATGAGTTACGCGCACCTGAAAGGTGACGTTGTCGCCCGCATCTGGCTCATATGGAGCCTGGTCATCAGAGATAATCACAGACAGACGCGGCTCAACAGCCCGAAATTGGCGTAAGGCATTGATGCTCACGCTGGCCGTGTTGAAGTCAGAGTCGATCGTCACGATGGGCCGGGTGATGGGGCTGGCCTCATTTTGCAAACCGCGATTCATCGGGTCATCGATTAAGCGAAGCACAATTCGATATGTAATCTGGTCGCCAGCATTGGGGCCGATCTGGTCAAATGTGTTTGTCACAACACCGTGGTCAAAGGTCAATGTTGTACCTGCAAAGCTGATGTCGGAACTTGACGCTAAGCTATCACCTGCGCCGGCCTTGGTGCTCGATATTTGGGAGCCAAATGAGTGCACCGTGGCTGTCAAAACTTCAAAGTTGATGGGAATGTCCAGTGTAGTCACCACATCAGTTTGAGACTCCGGCATGGTTAAGATGTAGTCAAAAGTGATCTCCTCCTCGATCGCCACATTGTACGGCGCAGACTCGGTGTTAGTATCCGCGTCGGCGCTCGTGACACCCACGTAAGACAGGGTTGCGCCATCGATGGTTGTTTGAAACGTATTCGAGCCCGTGTTTTCACGACCCGGAAACTCATTGGCTGAAGGAGCCGTATCCCATCGATAGTCGATGTCATGAACCAACAAGTCTTCTGGTTCAACAACTTGCAGTACTTGACCAACGACAGACGCATGCAAGCGTTCATTCAGATCCAAGCGCGCAACATAAATCTCCAGATGGTCAGCAAAGTGCTCAATAGAATCTGCACTTCGCCCCCCGTTGGCCAAGCAACTAGCAAGGGTCACACCCGCGGTGGCACTGTCCGTCGTGACACACCCCACGGTGTAATCGGGTTGAATCTGCGAGCGCGGATCAAAGGTCACTGTCAAAAGCACGTCATAGGCCTGGGCAGCATAGCTTGAGCCATCGTGATAAAGCGTGTACTCGTAGGTGATGTTGTCACCAGCATCCCCACTGTAGGATCCAATTACATCGTATGATTGCAAGTTCGGTGCTTGAAGTCCTAAAGATGTAAAGGTGTCTCCAGTCGTGTACCCGTCCGCAGTCAATGTCACACTGTAATCAAGCGTTGAACCACGATCAACAGTGTTCAGCTTGGACGAATCCAGACGAACAAAGGCATCCACAACCACCTGGTCGATGCTATCGGGAATCTCGGAAGGCACATTAGCCGTCTCACCAAAAACAAATACAAAGTTGTTGTCTGACAAAAGAGCAAGGTCGCCAGGACCAGCTAGGGTTGGGGCTCCAAGTGAAATGTCGCTGTCAACCGAGACGATCGTGGCATTGAGGAGGGTGACATACGAGTCGTCAAAGGTATAAACCAAGCTAAGGTTGCTGTTCCCCTCAGGCAAGGTAATGAATGTGCGGAATGCAACGACCTCATCGATATAAAATTGCTCGTCTGGCATAGAGTCATCGATGGAAGTAAACGAGATATCGATAGATATGACTGGCCTATCCGTGTCCAGGGATACCACGCTTGGGCTAAGGCCCGCGATACGTCCCATGTTCGACCCAAAGCTGACAGCGGCAGAGTCGTAATGACCGCTTGCTGAGATTTGGTAGGTCGAGTCAGGGCGTACTGCTGATCCAGGAAGCATGACGGCTTCCCAAGTGATGAACAAGAGATCGCCCAAGAGCAAGCGTGGCACGTGAATGAAAAGCTGACGGTCAACGTCCGAGGTGACGAAAAAGAGCTCATTGACGACTGGCTCACAACCAAGCACGCACAGGACTGATGCGCTGTCCACTTGAAGGCCGTCATCCAGCACCATGGTCAGATTGATATCGTACGCCACGGAATCAGACACTGGCTGATGAGATACATTGTAGTGCATGAAAATGCGATCGCCAGCATCGGATAAAGTGTCAGCAGGATTGCGCGCCACGATAGCGAAGGTATCCAAGTCCAACTCAGGCTCAATCACGAGAAACGGCAAAATCGTAGGGATGAGGACAGTCTTTGTATCGTACCGAAGCTCAGCTGTCATTGTGAACGATGCGCCACGCTGAACAACCAGTGAGTCTTCGATATTGAAATACAATCTGACAACAAAAGTATCCGTCGAGGGAATGGCAGCATCAGCAACATTGTCAAACACATTGACAAGAGACGAGGAAAAAGAAAGGTAAACTCCATTCTCATCACCGACTTGCATAAAACCCGAATCAAGCGGCTGAGCCGATTCAAGTTCGAGGTGCCCATCGTAAACGATAGCAAGGACATCGTCAACAAAAAAGTCGCCATTGGAGATGTAAAAGTCGACTTGAATGTCGGTGGTGGCTTCGGGAAGAGTGACCGTGACATCGATCATGACCATCTCTCCAACTGAAACGTTGTTTTGGAGAGTTTCGGAATGTGAGGTACCGAAAAAGGATAGAGTAGCGGTCGGAGCCGGTACCACCAGCACAGACCCCGAGTCCATTTCATAGCTAGCCACAACCGCAGGGTACGCCCGCGCAGACGCCTCCGTCAAACTCGAATACGTCAACGTGTTGTTGCCGACATCCGTCACATTCTCATCCGGCCGGATCGCCTGCACAACAACTCCGTTCCACGCCAGGTTCACCTGCTCAGTCACCAGCAAGCCCCGCGACAGCACAAGTTCCACCGTGCTGCCCACAAAGCTCACGTCTCCCGAGCAGTCCTCCGTACCCGCGCCCGTAATCGTACACGTCACGCTCCCAGACTCCACCGACATCGTCCCACAACATCGTACGCTGGCGCATCAGACACCACCGCGTGGTCAATCGTCGCCGTAAACGCATACACGTCGCCCGCATCCACAGACGCGCCATCGTTGCCCACCGGCAGTGTTGTCGTGCGCGACACATTCAGCTCCGGCTCAACTACCGTCACCTGATCGCTCACCGACCCGCTGCCGATCTCGGTGCCATCAAACGTCACCCGGCTCACAACAATCGCCGTGTCGCCACGCACGTTGCCGCCGTCCGACGCGGGCACGTACACTGTCACGTTCACGCGCACTCGGTCCCGCGCGGGCGCCAGCGCATCGTCCGTGTACGCGTTGGTCGTCTCGCCAAAGTCAAACGTAATCGTGTCGCCACTCACCGTCGCCGCGTCGCCCTCGTTCAGGCTCACGCTCGTAATGTCGCTGCCCATCGACTCAACAAAGCCACCCACGGCCACAAAGTTCGCCGAGCGTCCTGGGTCCGATGCCACCTGCACGCTCACAATAAGCGCACCCGCGCCATCCGGCAAGTCCACGTCCACGCCAAACGTCACCAGCTCCTCCAGTCCCGTAAACGGGTCGACCGTCGCCGCATCATTGCTCGACACGTACGCAATCGCCTGCTCCGGCTCTGTCGTTGTAAAATTTTGAAGCTCGGTATTCTTAAAATAATTGACTCCACCCATTGGTGCTGTGTCATAGGTGAAGCTTGTGTTGATACTATACTTTGTATTCCATCGAACTTCACTTTCTGGCAGTAGTTGCACATTGAAAAGGAACGAAAAAACCTGTGGGAAGCTGCTTCTCATCTCTGTGATGGAGAAAAACACATCTTGCAGATCTGCCGCCTCAACAATGGTATATGTACCATCAGGGCAGAGCGGACAGTCGAATGAAGCTGGCATCAGCTTGCTGGAAATAGGTACGGTCGACTGCAGATCAAAGTTGAAGGCATCGCCATCTGATCGAATAAGCGTGACATTGTAAGACAGGATGTCACCAGCATCGGCCAGGGTTGGAGAAAGACTGGTGATAGAATCAACATTGGCTTCCTCAATCATCGCTGTGATGTTAAACAGCGTTGTCAAGCCATCAATAGTCACATTCACCGTGACGTTGACGAATTGATCATCGTAAGTGTGATCCGGCTCGACAAGGAGCTCAAGGTGCACTTGGAGCAAATCAAACGAAGGACTTGCAGAAGCCGAGCGTTGTATAGAAACAAAAGGGAACTCAACTGAGCCAAGTGAAAGAGAGCCATTGCCGAGCGGGCCTGAACCGGCAATACCATCAGCAGGAAACTGAGAAACGAACGCGGAGTGAACGGAAAACTCTGGATCATCGAACGTGATAGAAACAAACACGTCGCCAAAGCCCTCAGGAACATACAAGTTTGTCAGAATGGTTAGCACCTCAGTCTTGAATAAAAGACCCGAATCAATAGAACCGAAGGAGGAGGAGTAAGAAATGTTGGAACTCGAAGGTAAGGTGCTCACGCTATCCGTCTCCTCGCCCAGCGAGTAGAATCGCCCCGCAATGTCGTCGTCGTCCGCAGGGCTGCTCTCAAACGTCGTGTTGGTCACCACATTGTACGTGCTGCCATACCGCACCGCGCTCGTAGGCGCAAGCGTCGCAGTCCACACAACCGTCGCCGTCGCGCCCTCCGCAACGCGCTCAATCCGCACTGTCAGCACCGTCGAATCTGCCCCGTCCACAGACGAAGCAAAAGCGCCCGTGCATCCGGCGCTGCAGATCACGCTCCCCCCATTCACGGAAAGACCCGTGTCATGCACCGCAATCATCTCAACGTCATACGCGTCCACGTCCTGGCTCGGCCCCGGTGCCAGCGTGTAGCTAAACGACACTACATCACCGGCATCCAGGCCGCTCGTCGCACTCGTCACCTCAACCGTCTGCACCAGCGAGGGCTCCCGCACAACGTAGCTCAGCGTCTCCGCCGCCGATACCGCAGGCGTCTTGCCGTCATAGCTCAGCTCCGCACCCACTTGGATCGAGCTCCCGCGCACCGTCGGCGTGTCGTCCAACACATAAAACTCAAACTCAAGCACAATGTCGTCCTGCGAGTCCGATGTCTGGTCAAACACATTCTGCAACGTCGACAAGTCCGCGTAAATGCTGCCCGTCACAGGGTCCGTCGTC
>NW_001865052.1:0-3487 GCF_000002865.3 Monosiga brevicollis MX1
CTCGCTCGCTCCCATCTCTTTCAAACCTTCCCCTTCGTTCAATATCTTCCGTTCACCTTTCCTATCCATATCCTCTCTCGCCCCATCTCGCACCTTTTTTTTATTTATTTTTTTTTTTTTTAACTTTTTACCTTCCCGCCCGTCCCACCCGCCACCTGTTGCGCTTCCCCTCTCCAAATCTCTCTTCTCCTGAAAGTCGACTTTCCAAACCGATCATCTTTCCCTCAACTCTTGCTGCTCTTTCAATCACACATTTTGCCAAACGCCGCCTCCCCATCCTGCTCTCTCAAATTCATCTGCTTTGCATACTTCCTAATTTTTACCTGATTGCCGCATCTTCATCTTCCCCTCCGCCGCTTTGTTGCTCGATTCCTACTTCACGCTCAATGATCATGTACCTAACCTCACGCCACCTGCTTCCCTTTCTCTCAACTTGTATCCTTGAACGCGTTTCAAACTTTTGCTTCCTCGCTTTGATATTATAAATTGATGTCTTTCAACGATCCTTCTACTAACGCATTAGCGGTTAGCCTCCGATCGTGTCGCTGTTAGCGGTTGCGCCAAACCCACACGACAATAAACATCCCGAATGATTCGATTGAGTACCGACAGTACAGCGCACCAAAAGCTCGCACGTTGACATGGCATGTCAAGTTAATGGCCGCCACGACAAAAAGAACCCAAAAATTGAACAAATGCGAGCGACGGGCCATTCGCGAAGACCGAGTGACAGCCGGGCCCCTGGTCACAATTTTCGGCGCACGTCAAAACAAAGCATACGTCATCTGCTTGACGCGCTTTCGGTGCTCACGATGGAGTTCTCGTCCACCTGGAACCATCCTGTGACACGCAAGCCCAACCATTAGTACCCCCTCGAAGCGGCTCAAACAAAGCAAACAGCGCGCCGCAACACCAAATGGCAGCCTGCCCCCTGGTCACAATTTACGGCGTACGTCACAACAAAGCTCACCTGGCATTCTTCACACGCATTCGGTTCACTTTGGAGTCCTCATCCATCGTTGGCCGCCCTGTGACCCGCCAGCCCCACCATGAGTACCCCCCTCGAAACGGCCAAAACAAACAAAAGGTGCGCTCCTCAGCCGACACCAAATGGCAGCCGGGCCAGTGGTCACAAGTTTCGGCGCACGTCAAAACAAAGCTCACCACGCATTCTTCGCACGCTTCCGCTGCTCAATGGGAAGTATTCATCCACCTGTGGCTATCCTGTGACACGACAGCCCCACCATTAGCACCCCGCTCAACGGCCAAAAAAAAAACCAAAGGCGCGCCTTGGCTCCTTGGCCAACACCAAATGGCAGCCTGCCCCCTGGTCACAATTTTCAGCGCACGTCAAAACAAAGCTCACCTCGCATTCTCCACACGCATTCGGTGCTCACTGTGGAGTTCTCACCCACCGTCCGCCGCCCTGTGACCCGCCAGCCCCACCATTAGTACCCCCCTCGAAGTGCTTCAAACCAAGAAGAGAAAAAACAAAAGGCCCCCTCAACACCAAATGGCAGCCGGGCCCCTGGTCACAATTTTCGGCGCACGTCAAAACAAAGCTCACCTCGCATTCTTCGCACGCTTTTGCTGCGCGATATGGAGTCTTCATCCACCGTTGGCCGCCCTGTGACCCGCCAGCCCCATCATTAGTACCCCCCTCAAGGGCAAAAAAAAACAGAAGGCGCGCCTTGGCTCCTTGACCAACACCAAATGGCAGCCGGGCCCCTGGTCACAATTTTCAGCGCACGTCAAACAAAGCTCACCTCGCATTTTTCACACACTTCCGCTTCTCACTGTGGAGTTGTCATCCACCGTCGACAGCCCTGTGACATGCCAGCCGCACCATTAGCACCCCCCTCAACGGCCAAAAAAAACCAAAGGCGCGCCTTGGCTCCTCGGCCAGCACCAAATGGCAGCCGGGCCAGTGGTCACAATTTTCGGCGCACGTCAAACTAAAGCTCACCTCGCATTCTTCGCACGCTTCCGCTGCTCACTATGTAGTCCTCGTCCACCAGCGGCTACCCTGTCACCCGCCACCCCCGGCATGAGTACCCCCCTCGAAACGGCTCAAACAAGAAAAAAGGCGGGCTCCTCAGCCGACACCAAATGGCAGCCAGGCCCCTGGTCTTAAATTTCGGCGCACGTAAAAACAAAGCTCACCTCGCATTCTTCACACGCTTCCGCTGCTCACTGTGGAGTCCTCACCCACCGTTGGCCAACCTGTGACCCGCCAGCCCCACCATTAGCACCCTCATCAATTCGGCTCAAACAAAGCAAAAGGCGCGCTCCTCAGCCAACACCAAATGGCAGCCGGGCCCCTGGTCACAACTTTCGGTGCACGTCAAAACAAAGCTCACCTCGCATTCTTCACACGCTGGCGCTGCTCACTATGGAGTCCCTCATCCACCGGCGGCCGCCCTGTGACCCGCAAGCCCCACCATTAGCACCCCCCTCGAAACGGCCAAACAAGAACAAAGGCGCGCCTTGGCTCCTCGACCAACACCAAATGGCAGCCAGGCCCCTGGTCATAAATTTCGGCGCACGTAGAAACAAAGCTCACCTCGCATTCTTCACACGCTTCCAGTGCTCACTGTGGAGTCCTCATCCACCGTCCGCCGCCCTGTGACCCGCCAGCCCCACCATTAGTACCCCCCTCGAAACGGCCAAACAAGAACAAAGGCGCGCTCCTCAGCCGACACCAAGTGGCAGCCGGGCCCCTGGTCACAAGTTTCGGCGCACGTCAAAACAAAGCTCACCACGCATTCTTCGCACGCTTCCGCTGCTCACTATGGAGTCCTCATACATCTGCGGCCGCCCTGTGACACGTCAGCCCCATCCTTAGAACCCCCCTGAACGGCCCCCCCCAAAAAAAAGCAAAAGGCGCGCCTTGGCTCCTTGGCCATCACCAAATGGCAGCCGGGCCCCTGGTCACAGTTTTCGGCGCACGTCAAAACAAAGCTCACCCCGCATTCTTCACACGCTTCCGCTGCTCGATATGGAGTCCTCATCCACCGTCCGCCGCCCTGTGACCCGCCAGCCCCACCATTAGTACCCCCCTCGAAACGGCCAAACAAGAACAAAGGCGCGCTCCTCAGCCGACACCAAGTGGCAGCCGGGCCCCTGGTCACAATTTTCGGCGCACGTCAAAAAAAAGCTCACCACGCATTCTTCGCACGCTTCCGCTGCTCACTGTGTTGTCCTCAGCCATCGTTGGCCGCCCTGTGACCCGCCAGCCCCACCATTAGTGCCCCCCTCGAAACGGCCAAAACAAAGAAAAAGTGCGCTGGGCTCCTCGGCCAACACCAAATGGCAGCCGGGCCCCTGGTCACAAGTTTCGGCGCACGTCAAAACAAAGCTCACCACGCATTCTTCGCACGCTTCCGCTGCTCACTATGGAGTCCTCATACATCTGCGGCCGCCCTGTGACACGTCAGCCCCATCCTTAGAACCCCCCTGAACGGCCCCCCCCAAAAAAAAGCAAAAG
>NW_001865052.1:8579-10177 GCF_000002865.3 Monosiga brevicollis MX1
AGCCCAACACGAGATCAGCAAGAATGGTCCATCCACGACGGTCACGCGGCAATGTCGTTTGGCCACCCGTTCATCCATGTCGTCGCTTGCACCTCGGCAGCACTTGCCCGTCGCGCCACAACGACGACAACGCACCACCAGGAGCGCGCGCGCGCCCCGCCCATGGCCCGCTTCATCGTGGCGCGTGTCAGTGAGAAAAGAAAAAAATTGAAGTCAAAAGCAAAGGGAAGGATATAGAGGCAAGAGGTTAATGCAGCAAAGTTTCAATTAATTGAAGCAGATCATGGCCATTCCAAGTAAAAAGATGCAGTCTATTCAACAGTTATTGAAGATACTAAAAGATGATGACATTCTGACATTCGGATCTGTGTTCTGTGCTTCTCAAAAGAGCTTTCTGTGCGAAAACTGTCGGGGCCGACTTGGGCTTTCGCCTCATTGGGGAGCAGGATCCTCGCACTTTCAAACACAAATTCCACAAGACGCCAATGCCCACGCCCTGGAAATGGACAAGGACCGGACGAGTACAGCCACTTGACAAACAAGTCGCGCGTATCGAAATCCTTCAATGTCATTTCCTTCAAGTTGTAGCCCATCCGCTGGGCCAGGTCGCGCAGCCCCTGATGACAGTCCGAATAAAGGAGGATACAGCTCAGGCCCGAATTCAGCCCCTGGGACTGCCTGCAACGGTGATCCCATGTATCCCATCCACGAATCTTCCTTGGCATTCCACAAGCGTAGCAACAGGCTCTGTCGGGGTATGCGAGGTGCACTGAACATTTTTTAAGTCTTGTCTCGTGTCCTTCGAAGTGACACCGCTCGCAACCACGATTAGATACGCATCGATGCCCGGCCTTCAGGACGGGTTTCGCCTGTCGAATGGTACATCGCATGCAGTAATCATCCATCAACTTCAGAACGCTAATAAACTTTTCAGCCGCCGCGTGGTGCATCAGATATTTTTTTTCTGTCCCCGATTTCGACCGAAATATTGGCGCGACGTTGTGTCGATTCGGTGGCGTAGCTGCAGCAGATATCGTGGCTTCAGAGCGAGTGGTAGCAGTAGCGGCAACGGTAGTGGTGCGCGTGCCACTCGATGCTGCTCGTTTTGCTGCGGGAAGAGGCGACTGCGCTGCCTGAGCCGTTGTGGAAGAAGCAGCAGCTGTGCACGTGACATCCGATGCCGTTCGCTTGGATGTTGAGGGAGCAGGGCTGGTAGCGATGCTGTTGCCATCGCCATGATCGTCAGACCCAGGGGTAGCAGCCAGCGGCACTCGCTTACGCCGCAGTGTACCCGAGGCTGAGCTTGCAGCCGATCGCGCCGGAGACGAGGTTGAACCCGAGGCCGATGGTACTGGCACGCAAATGATCGAGGCCGACGGGGTTGGCGCGTGTTTCGTGGGGGTTGGCTGTGCTGCTGACTGCATGACTGGCTGTGGCGTGTTCTCGCCCTCTGCCATCGTGGTTTGCACCGGGCCACGCGCCTCTTGCTGTAAAGGCGCCTCGTCATCAGCATCAGAGATCATGGGTGAAGCTGGCACCGACATGGATGCTGTAGCTGCCTCATCAATCCAAGCAGCACTCGTCTGTAACTGTGGCAC
>NW_001865052.1:10281-11801 GCF_000002865.3 Monosiga brevicollis MX1
GCGGACTCTGGCCCGATCGATTCTTCTTCCTCGAGCCGTGCTGCAGGTGGCTCAGACAACACATCTTCCTCCTCCGCCATCGCCTCGGGCTCTGCTTCCACATGCCCCACACTCAACGCTTGGGCAGCGCGCTGCTGGCGCGCAGCTCTTGCTGGCTCCAGGCGCTGTGCTGTTCCTGCGCACACGTCACAAAGCGGCTGGCCGGCAGCAAAGCATGTCGCGGCGCGGGGATCTAGCAACTTGCCGAGCGCCCAGCTGCGGCACGCACTGCCTTCGACAAACTTTTCCATGCCTGGTGCTGGCCCACGTCTCACTGGTAGCCACAGCTCGGCAGTTCCACCCTGTTTATCGCGACCAGCCCGACCAAATGCCTAGCCCAAGCACATGTACACCATCAGCAAAACCAACAATTGATTTTTTTTTTTTTTTTTTTCAAATCCATAAAGTCACACGACCGTTTGAGCAACAACGTACCTGGGCCAGCGTATAGACGTTGTAGCCGTTGCCATACCACAGCACGTGGCGAATGGTGAGCAGATCCACACCCGTGCTGAGGCAGCTGGTGGCCACAATGACGTCGCATTCACCCCGTTGCCACTGTGCCACATGGTCCTTTTGCACCTTCTCCTCCAGGTCGGTGTAGTAGGGCAAGGCCATGTAGCCGCGTGCGTGCAGCTGGTCGCACAGCAGTTTCACCTCGTTCACGGTGTCACAAAAGACCATCATGTGCACACGCTCCCCATTCGCCTGACGCATCATCCGCTGCGTGTCCACAATGGCTTGCACATGCGACAAAAAATCAAGCTGGTTTCCGTGAAGCACACGCAGCTGCAGATCGCGACGCATCGTCTCTAGACGGTACACCTTGCCCCCGACTTGCTGACCCAGCTTTCGAAACAGATGCTCCTGGTCCCCGATGCAAAGTGTGCCCGTCAACGCCACGCGTTTGATGTTGGTCCATCCGCCAGAACCCACACTGGCTGCGACTTCGTTCAGCACATCTCGGTAGCTGGCATCCGAGATGAGTGTGTGCGCCTCGTCCATCACCACGGTGCGGATGCGCTGAAAGCAGACCTTCCCGTGTAGGGACTCAGATCCCACGCGGACAAACATGTCGGTCGTAACAATGAGCACGTCCAGGCCATCTGCCACCTGTGTAGAGGGACCAAGCCATCGCTGGGCACTGTGACCCGCGCCTTGAAATCGCCGCAGCAAATCGTTGGCCACGGCCACAAACGGCACAATCCACAGCACCGTACAAGCATGCGGGCGACAGCCCAGCTTGGGCAGGGTACAAAATGTTTTACCCATGCCTGTCGGTGCAACAACAATCAGCCATCCATCTTCCGCCCGGTGCTGGTCAATGGCCGCAGCCAGGTCCAACTGTTCTTGGCTGTTGAAACTGTGGCCCCACGAGATGCTCGCCTGCTTGGCCAGCTGGGTCATGTAGGGTACGTCATGCTCTGCCCTCGTGTTCATGATGATACGCCCGTTTGCCTCGGGCGAGAGGTCAGTCACCG
>NW_001865052.1:12312-13059 GCF_000002865.3 Monosiga brevicollis MX1
GAAAAAAAACCAAAGGCGCGCCTTGGCTCCTTGGCCGACACCAAAGGCAGCCAGGCCCCTGGTCAATATTTTCGGCACACATCAAAACAAAGCTTACCTCGCATTCTTCACACGCTTCCAGTGCTCACTGTGGAGTCCTCACCCACCGTTGGCCGCCTTGTGACCCGCCAGCCCCATCATTAGTACCCCCCCTCAAAGTGGCCAAAAAAAAAAAAAAAAGGCGCGCCTCCACACCAAAGGCAGCCAGGCCCCTGGTCACAATTTTCGGCGCACGTCAAAACAAAGCTCACCTCGCATTCTTCACACGCTTCCAGTGCTCACTGTGGAGTCCTCACCCACCGTTGGCCGCCTTGTGACCCGCCAGCCCCATCATTAGTACCCCCCCTCAAAGTGGTTCAAACCAAGAAGAGAAAAAAAAAGGCGCGCCTCAACACCAAATGGCAGCCGGGCCCCTGGTCACAACTTTCGGCGCACGTCAAACCAAAGCTCACCTCGCATTCTTCACACGCTTCCTCTGCTCACTGTGGAGTCCTCATCCACCGTTGGCCGCCCTGTGACCCGCCAGCACCATCATTAGTCCCCCCCCTCAAAGTGGTTCAAACCAAGAAGAAAAAAACAAGGCGCGCCTCAACACCAAATGGCAGCCGGGCCCCTGGTCACAACTTTTGGCGCACGTCAAACCAAAGCTCACCTCGCATTCTTCACACGCTTCCTCTACTCACTATGGAGTCCTCATCCACCAGCGGC
>NW_001865052.1:13451-46048 GCF_000002865.3 Monosiga brevicollis MX1
AGCTCACCTCGCATTCTTCGCACGCTTCCGCTGCTCACTGTGTAGTCCTCATCCACCAGCGGGTACCCTGTGACACAGCACTACCGTCAGAAACACCCGGCGATTGGCGAGCCAAAACTCGCAAATATCACTCTTGCTTTCGTTTCTGGCAGCGGGCAACATGGATAGCATTTTCAAAAGCGGGCCTAAGATCGGTTTCTCACCTGCATTTGAGCGGGAGTGTTTCGTACCGGATCTGACCAGGCTCCGTGGCTCTTGGGCCTAGCTAGCGCATCCATCAGCGCACGAGCGGTTGCGGCTCTTCATGGGTCAGATCGAGGATTCGTCTTGACAACAAATGGCAGCCCAACACGAGATCAGCAAGAATGGTCCATCCACGACGGTCACGCGGCAATGTCGTTTGGCCACCCGTTCATCCATGACGTCGCTTGCACCTCGACATCACTTGCCCGTCGCGCCACAACGACGACAACGCACCACCAGGAGCGCGCGCGCGCCCCGCCCATGGCCCGCTTCATCGTGGTGTCAGTGAGAAAAAAAAAAAATGAAGTCAACTGCAAAGGGAAGGATATAGAGGCAAGAGGTTAATGAAGCAAAGCTTCAATTAATTGAAGCTGATCATAGCCATTCCAAGTAAAAAGTCGCAGTCGTTTCAGCAGTTATTGAAGATAATAAAGATGATGACATTCTGACATTCGGTTCTGTGTTCTGATTCTCAAAAGAGCTTCCTGTGTGTGTTTAGCGAAAACTGTCGAGGGGGCCGACTTGGGCTTTCGCCTCACGGCGGAGCAGGATCCTCGCACTTTCAAACACAAATTCCACAAGACGCCAATGCCCATCCCCTGGAGGTAGACCAGGAACGGGCGAGTACAGCCACTCGACAAACAAGTCGCGCGTTTTTAAATCCTTCAATGTCTGTACCCTCAAGTTGTAGCCCATCCGTTTTGCCAGGTCGCGCAGCCCCGAATGACAGTCCGAATAAAGGAGGAGACAGCTCAGGCCCGAATCCAGTCCTTGAGACTGCCTGCAACGGTGATTCCGTGTATCCCATCCACGAATCATACTTGGCATTCCACAAGCGTAGCAACACGTCCATTTGGGATATGCGAAGCCCACGAAACATTTGCTTGCCTCATGTCCTTTGAAGTGACACCGCTCACAACCACGATTAGATTCGCATCGATGTCCAGCCTTCAGGACAGGTTTCGCCTGTCGAATGGTACATCGCATACAGTAATCATCCATCAACTTCAGAACGCCAATAAACTTGTCAGCCGCCGCGTAGTTCATCAGATATTTTTTTTTTGTTCCTGATTTCGACCGAAATATTGGCGCGACGTTGTGCCGATTCGGTGGCGTAGCCGCAGCAGATACCGTGGCTTCAGAGCGAGTGGTAGCAGTAGCGGCAACGGTAGCGGTGCGCGTGCCACTCGATGCTGCTCGTTTTGCTGCGGAAGAGGCGCCTCCGCTGCTTGCGCCGCTGTTGAAGAAGCAGCAGCTGTGCTCGTGCCATCCGATGCCGATCGCTTGGATGTTGAGGGCGCAGGGCTGGTAGCGATGCTGTTGCCATCGTCGTCATGATCGTCAGACCCAGGGGTAGATGTACTTTCAGCTGCCAGCGGCACTCGCTTACGCCGCAGTGTACCCGAGGCTGAGCTTGCAGCCGATCGCGCCGGAGAGGAGGTTGAACCCGAGGCCGATGGTACTGGCACGCAAATGATCGAGGCCGACGGGGTTGGCGTGTGTTTCGTGGGGGTTGGCTGTGCTGCTGACTGCATGACTGGCTGTGGCGTGCTCTCGCCCTCTGCCAACGTGGTTTGCTCCGGGTCGCGCGCCTCTTGCTGTATAGGCGCCTCGTCATCAGCATCAGAGACCATGGGTGAAGCTGGCACCGACATGGATGCTGTATCTGCCTCATCAATCCAAGCATCACTCGTCTGTATCCGTGGCACAGCAGCATCCGTCATTGGCCCTGCATTTGTCGCCACCACAGCCGTGTCTTGGGCACGTGGAGTGCTTCTGCTCGACTGCGCTGCAACGGCAGCTGATCCTGGGGATGCTGCCGTGTCAATGTTCGATGCTAAAGTTACATCCAAGGTGGACCCTGGCCCGATCGATTCTTCTTCCTCGAGCCGTGCTGCAGGTGGCTCAGACAACACATCTTCCTCCTCCGCCATCGCCTCGGGCTCTGCTTCCACATGCGCCACACTCAACGCTTGGGCAGCGCGCTGCTGGCGCGCAGCTATTGCTGGCTCCAGGCGCTGTGCTGTTCCTGCGCACACGTCACAAAGCGGCTGGCCGGCAGCAAAGCATGTCGCGGCGCGGGGATCTAGCAACTTGCCGAGCGCCCAGCTGCGACACGCATTGCCCTCGACAAACTTTTCCATGCCTGGTGCTGGCCCACGTCTCACTGGTAGCCACAGCTCGGCAGTTCCACCCTGTTTATCGCGACCAGCCCGACCAAATGCCTAGCCCAAGCACATGTACACCATCAGCAAAACCAACAAGTTGATTTTTTTTTTTTTTTTAATCCATACAGTAACACGACCGTTTGAGCAACAACGTACCTGGGCCAGCGTATAGACGTTGTAGCCGTTGCCATACCACAGCACGTGGCGAATGGTGAGCAGATCCACACCCGTGCTGAGGCAGCTGGTGGCCACAATGACGTCGCATTCACCCCGTTGCCACTGTACCACGTGGTCCTTTTGCGCCTTCTCCTCCAGGTCGGTGTAGTAGGGCAAGGCCACGTAGCCGCGTGCGTGCAGCTGGTCACACAGCAGCTTCACCTCGTTCACAGTGTCACAAAAGACCATCATGTGCACACGCTCCCCATTCGCCTGACGCATCACCCGCTGCGTGTCCACAATGGCTTGCACATGCGACAAAAAATCAAGCTGGTTTCCGTGAAGCACACGCAGCTGCAGATCGCGACGCATCGTCTCCAGACGGTACACCTTGCCCCCCACTTGCTGCCCCAGCTTTCGAAACAGATGCTCCTGGTCCCCGATGCAAAGTGTGCCCGTCAACGCCACGCGTTTGATGTTGGTCCATCCGCCAGAACCCACACTGGCTGCGACTTCGTCCATCACATCTCGGTAGCTGGCATCCGAGATGAGCGTGTGCGCCTCGTCCATCACCACAGTGCGGATGCGCTGAAGGCAGACCTTTCCGTGTAGCGATGCAGATCCCACGCGGACAAACATGTCGGTCGTTACGATGAGCACGTCCAGGCCATCTGCCACCTGTGTAGAAGGACCAAGCCATCGCTGGGCACTGTGACCTGCGCCTTGAAATCGCCGCAATAAATCGTTGGCCACGGCCACAAACGGCACAATCCACAGCACCGTACCGGCATGCGGGCGACAGCCCAGCTTGGGCAGGGTACAAAATGTTTTACCCATGCCTGTCGGTGCAACAACAATCAGCCATCCATCTTCCGGCCGGTGCTAATCAATGGCCGCAGCCAGGTCCAACTGTTCTTGGCTGTTGAAACTGTGGCCCCACGAGATGCTTGCCTGCTTGGCCATATTGAAGAACGATTCGAGCTGAGACAGTAAAGCGGTTCAATTGCACTTCTCTCACAGGAGAGAACGATAGAAAACAGAAAGAGAAATATCCAAAAGAAAATGCCACTCACGGTCAGCGGGACCATACTTATAATCTGGTGGCTAAACACACCCAGAGTGTACGAGAGGGTTCCTCGACGGGCGGCAGCTGCAGCGAACAAGACTGTCTCGATAGCTGGTGTCCACGAGCATTGTGTGAACTTCGTCCATCACTAGCATGGCCAGACGCTTCTGCTGCACGAGAGTTTGCACCCACCACATCCCATGGCCAACCAAAAAGTCGACTGTCATGACAAACACTTGCACGTTGACTTGCATGTCACGGCCATCATTCTTAGCCCACTGCGATACAATGTTAGCCAGTTCAAAGCGGCGGCACAAGTCTCTGGCAAGCTCACGAAGCGGCACTACCCACACCACGACCTTGCGTGGCTGGAGGTGAGCGAGCGTACACAGTGTTTTGCCCATTCACGATGAAGACGTTTCGGCTTCCCTTTTTTTGGGGGGGTGGGGCGGGGGCGGGGGGTGGTGATTGCTGGACTTTTCTACTTCAGGCGTTTGGCAAAGCCCTTCTGTGCATTTGACTTGATTTACTGATTGCATAGCATTTGGAGAATGATCTGTCTGTGGTCAGCTCGCCAAGCAAAAATAAGAAATAGAAACGGGAAAGGTACAAAGCAAAACAAATAAATACCACTTCCGGTCGACAGGACCGTACTTACATCTCGGTGACAGGAACAATTACGATGTTTTACAGGTTGCCTTGACGAGCGCCATCAAGGATAATCAAATATCATCCTGTAATGGATGATCACGATTGCCAGGACTGGCATCTTCCAGTGTGATTCAGTAACTTCTGGACATGCCTCTATGCTTGTATTCCAGTCATGAAACACCGGCCTTGCGATTAGCACTCCTCCAGTCGGCAAAAATTCAAACTAAAGCGTGCCTTGGCCCTTTTACCAATCCGGGTTCTCAGATTTTATTTTATCGCACGCTAAAACCAAGATTACTGTCAGGCTCCAGCACGTCTGGAGGCCGGTTTTGGGTTTCGAGGAAGCGCGTAGATTTGAGGAAGCGTTTTGAGAGAGGTTTGAGAAACGTCCGTCGGAACGGAGCGAAAGCTTTGGTGTCTTGAGGTCAATTGAACCAGCTGCGGCAAGCATTCACAGTGACCAGACCAGGTGCACCGTTAGAATCGCTGTAGAGCCGCTCAATCCCGAGGATAGGGAAAGAACACAAGAGGGCAGAGCACACGGGAGAGCAAGGAGAAGACAGAATGGCAGGGGGCTTGTCGTACCTGCGGTCGGCAAGCATTCATAGTGACCAGACCAGGTGCACCGTTAGAATAGCTGTAGAGTCGCTCAATCTCGAGGATGGGGAAAGTGCAACTCGTGCCCGACCGCAGGTGCCACAACAAAGGGTAACAACAGTAGTGACAAGCTGATGGCGTGTGCCAGGAATCGGGGGTCCAAGTGTAGGTGTGTATGTGTGAGGTCACAACAGCTATGGGGGTCTCAGTGGAAAGACCCATAGTGACCGAAACTGAGTGTGCGAAAGCTCAAATGCATGGAAGCACGGATTTGACGCGAACAATTACCCCACCTTTTTCACATGCTTGCGGTGCTTCCTGCAAAATCTGAATCTTCCTTGGACGACTCTATGACACACCAGCCCTGTTATTTGTAAACAGCTCTCCTCCCCTGCAAACGGCAAAAGCTCGAACAAAAGCGTGTCTTAGCTCCATGACAAATGACACCCTGTCACGCGGTGGACTACCTGACGACGCCGAGAAGACCATTTCCACTGTTTGAAGGCCAGTACACTCATTGCACAATTTGATCGCATCATCGAATCGCAAATCCTCCAACGCCTTGATCAGATTCTCACGGGCACCATTTGCCACAAGAATGCGCTCAGCCACGCGAGCCAATGCATAGCCATCATGAGACTTTTCGATCTTCTCATCTGGGCGAGCATCAGGGTGACGGTAATGCTTGAGATTGCCTGTGTAGTTGTAACCAGACACATATGGTTCGCCTTCATGGCGACTCAAGTCAAAGTCAATCAGGAAAGCCACCGGCGCCTCTGCTGTCGCTTCTTCAGTTGTCGCGGCCGCTTCCTCTGAGGGCGAGGCCATTTCCGCCGAGGCCACTTCCGTTGAAACCACTTCTGCATTCTGTGAGGGCGCTCGACTTGGGGACGGCGGTTCATCCTCGTCGTTGGTTTGATCTTCCATCTTCCAGCCTGGCGGCTTGGTCATCCAATCCTCCAGCTGCCAGCTGTTGCAAAAAAGTATGTTGCGGAGCAAGATGTCGCCGTGCACAATGTCAAGCTTGTGCAACGCTTGCACCTGCTCAACAACGCTGGCCAGCTGTTTGTGCGCATTGCGGCCGCATGGAACTGTCTTCACCCGCGGGTATCGGAGGAGCGTCACACCCTCCGCGAGGGTTTCCACCACCCACGTCTTATAAAATTTGCCAGTCTTTTCCAACGCGCCAAGCGCTTCCAGCAACTTGCACGGTGGCTCGCGAACATCCGTGGGAGCAATCTGGTACAAAGATGTGCTAAAAGCCCCAGATCGGCGACCCCAGTAGTCGTAGTGCTTGAGGACCCACGACTCCGACTGATGTTCATAAAGCTGCACATTGGGCCCATACGTGGCGCCACAGGTCCAACCTTTCATGCCCCGATCCGGGCAGGGGAAGGGCTCGCGGTCGAGGGTCAGTTGGGGCGTACTGCCAAGACCGTCTTCGATAATGCTCGGCAGACGCTCCGTGACAAATTCCTTGCAAGCTGTCAAAAGCGCCCAGACAGCTCGCTGGTCCTCGGGGTCAGTCGAAATTTTGGCGGATCCAAGTCGGAGAAAAGCCAGATAGTATGCCTTGCTGTTTTTGGGCAGGCCCTTCATGTCTGCAACCATCGTAACCTCCTCTGGGCGCGTCACGTGCAGGACCAGATAGGCGGTCACAATGTCCTTACACACGTTGATGTTGGTGAGAGGATAGAACAGGTGTTGTCTTTTCTGTCGCATATCGTATTCCGTCGGCAGGAGGCCAAGCCGCACAACCTCGTTGCCCACTTGGCCACCAAAGTCGTCAAAGTGTTTGCGTTCCATTTTGCAATCGCCCATGACAACCGGATGCCACTGGGAGTCAACTCCCAGCCAATCAACATGCGTGGTGCCGCTGCCGATTGATGCCTGGTGTGAAAAGTGCACGACCTTGCTGACTGGTCCCTGCTCAGGGCTGAGTACAGTCGTGACAAAGTGCTCGTGCAAAGCCGGTGTAATAACCGCCGAGAAGTAAGGCTCGTGCCTAAGGGTCGCGTGCACATGGCTGAGGCGCGAATATGCGGATATCAAATCGGTATGGATGCCTTCTTGAGGCGGAATGACAGCAGGAGACAACAGCGCTTCAGCTTGCTGAACGATCTCAAGGGCCAAGTAATGAGAGCTCGGAGGCAGCACCACAATGCCAAAGATCTTGTCATTGCTGTTGATGTCACTAATCCTTGGAGTCTCGGAAGGTGGCTTTACAGGCAAATAAGCTGCTGCCTCAATTGGAGACGCCTTTCGAACCCAAGTGTGCCCTGAAAAACAACAATAAAACAACATCAAAAAAAATGACACAGTGGTGAATTAGAGCATCCAGAGGGCACAGACGGGCAGGCGGGGCAGTCGGTCGACTTTCAAGCCCGAGCGAAGCTTTACCATGAATGTTCAGATGGATCTGAAGATATTCACGAGTGACTTTGCCAACCTGGCATCGATAGCATAGCAAAGAAAAGTCTTGGGCTGGCATGCTTGCTAGAAGATGATTTAAAAGGGTATAGCTTTGAGGAAGCTCAAAATGGTCCTCAAGGAACATGAGCTGAAAGCACACCAACACCGACAAGTGAGGCGTTGCTCCATCCTTCATCTCAGACAATTGCATTGTGCACAGCGGGTGAGTGAGGGCGAGAGGTCGGATATTGATGAACCAACCACTTTGTCCCGCTGCTCCTCCTTCTCCTTGCGCTCACGCTCCTTCTCCTTGCGCTCACGCTCCTTCTCCTTGCGCTCACGCTCCTTCTCCTTGCGCTCACGCTCCTTCTCCTTGCGCTCACGCTCCTCCTTCTCCTTGCGCTCATGCTCCTCACGCTCCTGTTTGCATATCTGCACGATAGTGCTCTCGTCGAAATTCAAATCCCGGAGCCGCCGCGCAAGTGCAACCACGTCCAGACCCGCACTCATGCTTGTGCGTCACGCGTTCGGCACAACAAGCGGAGCCACGGCCAATCGAGCGGCGATCGAGTTGGGAGAACGTGCAAAGAAAGACGAAAGAAAAAAAACGGTGATAATGAGTCGAAGAAAGAAAGAAAAAAAAACAGTGACAATGAGTCGATCAGAAGAAAAATGCTCCATCAGCATCAACTGTACTTCCAAACCTCAGTATTGGATCTAAAAATAGAACAATTTGTGGCTATTTTGCTTTTTTGTGAGAGACATGGAAAGGAATGGAGAGCGGGGAAGAGAGTTGGTGGGATCGAAGAAATCCCAGGGTTGCAGAAAGAGGAATAAACAGAGGTACAGCGAGATGGAGATACAAAAGGCAGATATTAGTGAGCGTCGAGATTGAAATGCAGTTGCTGTCTTGCTCAATCAATGCCGTTCTGCCTTACGCGCATCCTGTCAACTTTGAGTTGGCGTTGGACGGCTTCTGTCTTTACCCTAACCCCAAGCTCTTTGATTTACACAAGCATCTCGCCTTTCCTTGGCCATGAAGCACGTGATTGATGGATCTCATCAGGGGGGCAAATTATACCGCCATGTAATTACGAGCGTATAATTAGATAGATGATGAGCGCCATCATTGTTTGCAGCGCCCTGCTTTGACTTCTCGGCCGTGTACGCCACAAGAAGAACTCGGGCAAACACTCGTTTCGATTCTTGGAAGATAGTACATGAGCTCTTATGGTCACTGTCCTGTCCTGTGTCTTGGCTGTCGTTTGCCCTTTATCATCAGACCAGCGTCTGATGATGCCTTTGGACTATGTTATTGTATGCATTGAGCTGTATCTGCTCGCGATAGCAAGTACTGCTTTGACATTGAACAGTCCAGCGTTTTGATTAATCGACAAGGAACAGGAGTGTTGTTTAGCCATTGCAGTGTTGCTTCCGCGGCACCATGGCTACTTGACGAGCGGGTACGTGTGGGGCGAGCGTAGCTGCGCGCGTCGTCAAAAACCGCGCACGCGTAAGCGGCAGCGCTGCCTGTAGCATGCTTGTGTTGGGGTGGGATAGGGAGCTGACGAATGCAATGGGCACGGGGGGCAAACTGGTCAAGAGACTCTAGCAGCGGTGATGGCATTGGTGTGCATTTTTCATACTCGATCGTCATGTGCGTGATACCTGAGAGTATTAAATTTTATTTTTTTATCTGCATGCAACACTGCTGCGATTGTCATGGCAGCCTGATACCATTCTTTGTCTGTCATGTTTGACGTGCAAACAGCAGTCATTGCCATATCCATCAAGGCATCCAAGAACCTGCCACTCAGATCTAGGCGTCCAACAACGCTGCGACGCTCAGTTCTTGCAGTGCACAATCTTGAAAAGCGTCTGGCTCCACGCGCCAGCCTACCCCAAATAAGACTGCAATCAAAGCCTTGAAATGATGCTTCTGCTCAGCTGAGATAAGAGCTTGCACTAAACCATTCATTGCACTGTGAGCAATCCAAGAAACGAACCATACAACACAAAAGGATACGGTGTCAAGGGATGTTCCTACCCTCCGGATCACTGCTGTGGAAGAAGCCAGGCCGACAACTGGCGCGGATCAGATTAATAACCAGCTGACGATCAAGCAAGTAAAGTTACATGGGATAAGAAGCATAAAAAGACGGCTGAGTGATCATGGCGTAACTTGAGTCGTGACTCTTACGCTCCGACTGAGATCGAATGAATCATCTAGATAGCCCTCCACGTACAAATCCAGAGGTCGCTTCTGTGCCTAGAACGATACACCAATATCAGAGCAACACTATCAAGGCGAAATACTACAAACCAAATACAACGTTGTGAACCTGGCGTTGGTGCTATCAAGTTTGTTACGCCTTTGTTTGTTCGTGACTCACTTTGTCCAGCACATCGGCATCCACACCAAGCTGTAATAGCTTATTCACCATTCTCTCGTGGCCATCCCGACAAGCCAGATGCAGAGCTGTCCTGTTCTCCTACCGGTTGACTAATAACAATCAAGCGAGCGCAAGAAAGATGCAAAAGCGAGTTGATGAGACAAGAACACGCACAGCACGAGAAAGGAAGGGCACAACAAGCAAAAAGCGCTGACACAAGCCCGCAAGCACAGATTTCTTCACAATGTTATAATGAAGCAGGAGAGACAGCGACAGAGATAGAGACAAAGACAGAGGCAAAGATGGGGACAACGACGGCGGCAGGGACAGCGAAACAGACAGCAAAACAGACAGAGTAGCAAAGAGGGTTTACACCGAGAGGGGCGGAACTGACATTGTCTTTGGCCTCTAGATCAACATCGTGCCGCAACAGGATTTTCATCACGCTGACATGACCATTTCGGCAAGCAAAGTGTAGAGGCGTCATGGCAATCTGTCGGTAGCCATCATCACCACCAACACCCGTAGTTGCGTCATCGCATCCAGCAGTACCACAAGGGGTCGCACATGTCCGATTGCCCGTGGGTGGAAAGGAGCTCACACCCACACAAATCAGAGAAAGGGGTCGTGTCGATTGCAGGAGACGGTCATACTGACGTTGTTTTTGACTTTTGCATCGACACCGTGCGCCAACACCATCTCCACCGCCTCTACTCGACCGTTTCTACAGGCAGCGTGCAGTGGCGTGGCGCCGTCCTGCGGATTGATCTACCACCACAAGCGTGTCATGAATACATGCTCACAAAACTATTGTCAATCGATCAGCTTGTGGTACAGGTTCCACCACGGGTGGGAAAAGGCGGTAACTGAAAGAACACAACACTGACATTGTCCCTGGCTTGGGCATCAGCGTCATGCTTTAGCAGGATTTCTATCGCCTGCTCCTTATTCCGATGGCAGGCAATGTGCAGTGGTGTGTGGCCCACCTAAGGGTTGATTCATCACCACACGCAGCGTTGCATATGAACAGGTATCGGTTGAATGAAGAGCAGATCGCCATCAAAGAGGAGCATTGGAAAGGAAATTGAGAGGACTGACGACGTCCTTGGCTTCAATCTCAGCGTCATGCTTCAACAAGATCTTCGCTATCTCCACATGTCCCCAAAAGGCGGCCCAGGTCAGCGGTGTGTCGGCATTCTGCGGGTTGATTTGCGAACGCCACACGCAAAAGGCAACGACCGTTGAAGTGCAATGACATTGGAGCCCCGTGATGTTCATGCTCAAGTGCACGTTTACATGTCCCAAGTGACGTTGACGATAAAAAGGACTTACCAGCTCAGTTGCGACGTTGGCGGCGGATCGGATGCGTTGTGCATCCCAACTGTTCAAGAGTTGCAACGCCACTTGTGGATCTTGTTCGCTGCAACCCCAAACGAGCTGTTCGCCGTCCGAACGCATGATGACGATTTGCTTTTTTTTTTTTGGAAAGGCTGGAAGAATTCTAATCGCATGAACCCCCTCCAAATACAACTTGCTGAGATCCAGTGCTGGCAGGCAGTCATGCCGGCGTCAAAATGGCAGCCAGTGAAGTCAGCTTCTTGCCTCCCCACGATACGCTGAGACAGGATGGGCTCGGCTCACCTTTACCTACCAGTTGCAAAGAGTTGCCTGCTTGCTTATCCAGCGCACCACATCGACCGCCGCTGTTCCGGGACGAGATCGTCTGTGGCGTGCACACAGACGCACACACACGGCACACACGCACAGAAAGCGTGTTGGCGGCCCAAAGCTTGATCGCGCGCGTTCCCATGTGGCCAGAGGCCACTGGCTAAGGAGGCACCACATCATGCGCAATCAATAATGAGCAACCCCGTACCAAAACAGCCAGCCCGCGAGCTCGACGCGTCAATCAACCAGATGTTGTGAACGACCGTCGGGTCGCAGGCAAAGCATTCATCCGGCATGCGGCAAGTGTGGTCTGCCTTTAGATGTGGCAGTGGAAACATGCAGAATCCCGCTGGAGCGGCTTGAATCTCGAGCACCAACGCCCGCGCTAGCATGCGCTCACCCTAGTTTTGCAAATGCAGAAGAAAAAAAAAAAAATTTACATGTTTGAAGACGACAGTCAATTTCAAGAGTCACTACATGTAGTAATATTATTTAATTTACAGTCACACATGGATGGCTTTCTGCTAGGTAGAACGTGACACTGCGGTTTTCTTTGCTAGCTGCCCACAACTTGGCACGCACTCATCAAGCACTAAGGCCTGTGGCTGCCCATCCTTAGATCTCATAGGTGCACCTCCTGCGCCGACAAAATATTCGGCCCCTTGCCGGCTCGGCGCGCGCCTCCATGTGCGACGAGGCGGTTTGCCTGGAACGGGATCAGAGACAAGCGTCTTTTGCATGGTCACGGCGGAGCCAGCGCAGTACTTGGGTATGTGAATAGAGAGGGCGATGATGCTTTTGTTGTCCTCTGATGGCGGATATTCGACCTCCACATTCATTGTGCCTCTATAATATCATTTGTCTGACGAGTCTGCAAAATGTGACGAGGTCGCTCAATTTCTTTTGACATCCAATGGTAACATCCGTGAGTAGCATGACAAGAGAAAGCATCGATTCTATCAACGAGGCGCGCAAAAAGGAAAGATAGCACACAACAGGGTCTCGGACGGGTGACCCGCACACTATTTGGCACACGGCCACAGGTGTGACGGCGTCTGGTATCAGGCGCATCAGACCTCTACTTCTGTATCAGGCGCATCAGACCTCCACTTCTGGATTCAAGGGCAGGTACTTGACGTCCCGCGCAGCTCGGGCATTGACGTTCGCAGCGACCTGCCGCTTGCGGCGTTGTAACAGGAAAACAAGTGCAAATACGGCCACACCAGCACTCATTACACCCGCAAAAATGAGGCCAAGATAGATTCCCTCGCGATGGGCGGTCCAAGTCTCAGAGAAGTGGGCTTGAGGAATGGGTAGCTGCTCATCCACCGTTGGTCGACTCGTTGTGATAAGAGGATCAACGGCCCAGTTTCCACACATATTTTCCGTCACACCGAGCTGGATATCATGTGACGGCGAGAAGGATGCAGTCCCGTTCCATCCAGCAATACAGCTGTGTGCGGTTGCCCAGTTGACACCAAAAACACCACCGATGGCAGACTCGGACCAGTAGGCTGCCGTGGCATTGAAAATCAAAGTCGGTTGGTTCTTCAAGCGGTCGTGCTTGCTCGCAAGCAAAAAAGAGCCGCTGCGACCAGCAACACCCAAAGTACCACGCGCTGTCACTTCCGTCGAGGCCCAGTACGCCACAGCTGAGCCTGAGATATCGTCTTCCTGGATCTTGACCGTCAAGCCAAATGGGGTTCCGCTGGCCTGCCCCACCGCATGCGTGTCCAATTGTCCCTGAGAAAGATCAAAGTTGCCGGTGCCAGTCATGTTGACAAAGTCCTCATCCAAATGCAAAGCTACGCTCGCGCTCACTCGTTGGATGGAAGCGCTTGTTGTGTAGCTGGCATTGAGTGACGCGTTGTAGACGTGCTGATGTGCATCAACGAGTCTGCAGCTGGCCGTCATGGCTTCAAGCTCGCGGACATCGTAGTCGAGAACACCCGTCCACAAGGGCAAAGGCAGTGCCAGCGGAGCGCGACCGGGGCCTGCTGGACCAAGAGCGCGGTTGACAAACGGCGCGATGGGCCGCAAGTTAGGCTCCGTGACGTGAAGGTCGGCGTGACCTGTTTGCCAGTCCTTTGCGCACTGCAGCTCAGACTCCCACTGCACGTCATTCCAACGTCCACTGCAAACTATCTGAGGCAGCTCCATGTTTTCTGCATATGTCAAGACCGTGTGTAATACGTCAGTGTTGACCCAAGTAGTGCCAAGCAGCTCTGCATATGGTTCTTCTCCGTTAAATTGCAGATTCCACAGCGCCTTGACGTCGGCGTCAGCAACGCTACTGCCCACGGAAGTGTTCAGCTGCCACGTTCCATCCATGAATTCGGAGCAATTCACGTCCACGCTGATCAGGGCGGCCTCTTGCTTGTCATCCCAATACAGCTCCAGGGCAACGACCTCCCGCCATGACTGCTCGATTTCAGAAGAAATAAGTGGCGTGGACAAGCCGGCACACTGCACAACATCAACAAAGGACTGGCAAAACCGGTGGTCCAACCGGCCAGAAAAGAGGTTGGCAGCAACGAGGCCATTAGCCACGCGAACGGCGTCGGCCTCAATGAGCGCCCGCTCAAAGCCCGGGGTCAGAGATGCTGTAGCGGTAGCGTTAACGTCGCCCACTTGAAATGTACCTGAGACGGTCCAATCGTTGTTGACGGCAATACTCAGACGACCACCTTCGGTGGCGGTTGCCACCGAAGCATTGCACAATACATGTTGGTTTTCTGGGTTCCAGAGCATGATCAAGTCCGAAGAAAGGTCATCAGCCACCAGGTGATTTGATGTGTTGAGTGCCGCATCGAAAGATGAGTTGAAGTGCGTTGCTAGTGTTAGCTTGTTCTGGCGCTGATTCCAGTCCAGCTGGATGTTGTTGGTGAGCGCGCTGGAGGATTGGTTGCCCAGAAATACCCTGTGCCACAGCGCGTCCAGCACCACGTCCAGTAGGCGTGTGTTTATGCGGGCGTCGGGGTCTGGGTAGTCAAGGGTAGCCACTCGCACGGCGCCGGCATACTGGCGTCGGTGACCGCCTTCGGCCATTACCAAGGACGCATTATTCACCAACAAACGCCAGGCATCGACCCGTGCCAGGGCATCCCAAGATGCAAACGTAAGGTCAGGAAGATTGAATGAGGTCGCCGTGTGGTTCACGTAAAAGTCGACGCTATGACTGCCGGTGGCTGGGCCGGCCATTGTGATGCCCAACTGGCCTGCCAGCTGATCACGTGACTCGTCCTTCCAAAAACCCGTGGCTCGTGCACCCAATGAATTGCGATGGTCGTCCCACGAAATGTTGACGTTCATGGTCCCAGCATTGTTGGTGCCGCTCGGGTCGGTAGGCGCAAACTGGGCATTCCAAAAGTTCGCGGTATCAGCGTAGGAAAGCACACCGAAGGCATACGAAGCATCTGGTCGCCCCGTGACGCTTGGGTGATTCAGTCGCGTCAGGTTGAAGCGTAAAGTGCCCGAGGCACAGCCGGAGGCAAGCTGCATACTGCTATTTAACTGCATGTCATTCCAGAGGATGAGGGCATTGGCTGAAGGGGTGGCGTTTGGTACCACTACGAGGCTGGCGTTGGCGTTGTGCACACCCAGCGAGCCTCCACTTGTCCTGAAGTTGACATCCAGTGTGCCTTTGGAAGTTGTGTCATGGGTCCACGGCTCCATGCCATTGACGTTTAGCCACGCTTGTTCTTGATGGTCATTCCATGAAACATTGGCCAGGATGCGTGCAACGTCTTGCTGTGGATTTTGTTGCAGGTGATAAGTCGCATGCGTGTCCCAAACGTCACCAGGCGTTTTTCGTGTGGCATTGGCGGTGAGCGTCAGGTGGCGACCCTTGTCATGCAGCGACAGGTCGACAAGCGTGACAATGTCGTCCCAAGTCACATTGGTCCAACCGGCCTGATTAGTCTGACTCCATGTCAAGTTGCTGTGGGTCACGAGGTGGTGATTGTTGGTCTTGACGTCTGTGGTTGCAGAAGCACTATACAAGGGGGCAGAAGCGTCCACGATGGCGCTGCTCGTTGCCATGAAGGTGGGTTTGGCTTGGGCTGAAGTACAAACATGTACGTTTGATGTGAGCGAGATGGCCGCTAGTTCTTGAAAGTTGCACGCCAAGCTTGCGCGACTGGTGCTTGGGGATTCACTCCACTGGCTGGTAAAGACTTGCAAGGTGGGCGTGTTGGCAAACCGTAAGGCGACATTGTGTACAGCGGTGGCACCTGGGGCTTCAACGATAACGTTCATTGGCCAGTCGATGACATCGACGTTGACAAGGGACGAAAAGTTGGCCAGCCAACCCTGGCCGGAATAGTTGCCCCAAAATAGGTAATAATCCGACAAGAAGCCGGGGTCGTCATCGGCTACAATATCGTCGTCATCGGAACCAATTGAGTCATCGTCCGCAGGAGCATGGCCGCTTGGAGCAGCACCAACTGATACAGCATAATCATTCAACTTGGCTTCACCATAGTAGGAGGCGCGTGCCTCGTCGACACGCAAGGCCAACAACGCCGAGTGCACTGGGTCAATGTAGGTCACTGAGGCGTTGATGGACACATATGATGGGGCGGTGGCATCGTCATCCTCCACGCTCGCATCATCATTGTCATCATCGACGGCAAACAGGTGGATATTGTGACCGTCAGATGCAAAGAACGCTTGCAGGCCAAAAGGCTGGTTGGATCCAGTCGAATCGACCTTCAACTCGAGCGCGGTGGAGTTGAGGCGAGCCGTTGTGACGAGACGCACATGTTCTTCCGGTAAGCTGGCAGTTAAATTCATGAAGCGGTCGCCCGTGCTGGGGTTTGAGCGGCCTTGAAAAATAAGATCAACGACATGGGTGATGTTCAGGAGACAGATAGCCGAATCCGAGTCAGGCTGCGTCACCAAAGCATGAAGCACTGGATCTCCGGCATGTGTGATATTGAGTGTCAAGTCTTTGACTGAGTCGGCTGGAAAGTCACCGCTCAGAAGGAGCTGCACAGCGTCAGCGTTGTTGCTGCCAAGGGAGTGGTAGGTGATTTGCGCTTCAAGGCGCTGCGTATCCGCAGCGATGTCAAAAAGGCGACCGCCAGCGCTAATCTCAAAGGGGTTGGCTACGAAGGGGCCACTGTTGGTCAGAGTCAGATGGACCTTGCTTTCGTTGTCCTTGTACGTGACGACAAATGTGGTGTTGAGCAGCTTTTCATTGTCGGAGAAACGCAAGCTGACAAGGCCGGGCAAGCGCTCGAAGGCCACGTCGGGCCAAAACACGCCCCCAACGGCGTCGAAGAACACACGGTCGTCCCACTTGACAAAGGCCTCGCCACCGTACAAGCGCATGGATGCGTCTTGGGGGGCCGCACGGTTCCACACGGCGCATGCGCGTTGCGTGAAGCGAGTGTCAAAGGAAACGTCAAGACAGTCGGCTGTGAGGCTCGACTGCACGTCACTGGGCTGGACAGCGTTGATCCCAGCTGGGGTGCTGGCCCAGAACTGCCTCAAGTCGGTGTCGGCAAGTACAAAGGGAGTTGCTTTTGAGGGCTGGGCGTTCAAGACTTGTTGGCGGAAAGGCACCAGGGCTGGGGGAAGTGTCACGGTGATGGCGTGATCAAGGCTGAGAAAGCGGCCCCAAAACGAAATACGGCTGGTCTCATCCCACGAGGTGGTGCGCAAGGCGAGGGTGAGGTTTGCATAGAGATTTTGAGCCAGTTGCAGAAATTGATCGGTCTGGGCCAAGGCTTCTTGGCAATTGTTGTTGGCGCATCGCACATCCACCAAGGCCGAGGCGCAAATATCAAGGCCTTGCGGGGCCAGCAAGTTGCCGTGCAGACCTTGGAGCGCAACGTCGGACACGTTCAGGGGCTGATCAGAGGCGTCATGGGCAGAAAGTACAAAACCGGTGGCGGGCAGATGCACCAAAAAGTTGGTGAGAAGGGATTTGAGCAGTGGTGCGGCCTGGATGCGGATGGGCATGGTACATGTAGCAGTGCTCGGGAAGGACGTCACGACGAGCACCTCACCCACGGCCATGGGGTCGCCAGTCCGTGCGCCCAAGCCTCGCAGGCTGTCGGGCAAACTGGCATTGAGATGGCGCATGCTGTCGGCCATGACCTGAAGCGTAGCAAGGTCACTCGCAGGTTCATCTGGCTCGGTGTGCGTGGGATTTGGCTTGCGTGCCTGGTCCTTGGCGCTGATGTCAAAGGTGCCGAGGCTCCAGTTGGCAGAGATGGGAAAGGCGTGCCAGACGCGGAGAGTTATGTCAGCGCTGCATGTGATCGTGCAGCGATCATAGGATCCCAGAATGAGCTTGGCGGCGACGGCGCCAGGTTCATCCTGCTGGAACGCAAGCTGAACGTCGTAGCGATGACCTTCAAACACGTCCAACAGGGGCGAGGAGAGGGAGAGACGGCCGAGGTCCAGTGTCTGATTGGTGCTGGTATTTGTGGCCAAGGAACTGCAGGCCAATGCGTGAATGTCGGCACTGTGCAGAGCCGAGATCCGTGGAATATCCAGGGTGATGTTTACGCCCAGGTCGCGTCCAGTGGCATCGATCCGAATATCGTGAGCATCAAAGGCTTGCACGGCCTCGGTGGCCGAGTGTCGCACGAGCAGAACGGAGCCCAGCGTCGCGGCAACGGCCGCGGTAAGTGCAACCAAAGCGATCTTCAACGTCCAGGCACTAGACCACGAGACGAGCACGCACAAGGCAAGCACGAGGTGAGGTCTGACCGTCCTTTGGTTGTTGTGTTTTTTTTTTTTTTTTTTTTTTGCTTTTTTTTTGCTTCGTTTTGTTGTTGCGACAACGAATAGGCCATGCACATCTTAATGACACGAACCGTGATAGCGATCGCCGGCTGCAAGAAGTGTTTGCAAGTCCAACAGTCGCATCGTCCCTCGCCGCTTCATCGGCCGCAAGCAGCGGCAGACCGTCTGCCCGCGCATCGGGCGTCTCTATTCAAAGCGCGGCAAGCAGCCGATCGTGAGCCGAAGGCCAGTCCGCCTGGCGCGCCATTCCCAAACCCAAACCCCAGAAAATTGACACATACCGTCAACATCCATCATCCGCGAACCGTACGCGTAATTATCGGCGCTCTGACCAAACCACTCGCGCCCTTCCCCGCTCGCCTCCTCCGATCGCCCTCCACCAAGCGACGACTTGTCTCAATCTGACTGACTCTGTGCCAACTCTCTGTGTGTGTGTGTGTGTGTGTGTGTGTGTGTGTGTGTGTGTGTGTGTGTGTGTGTGTGTGTGTGTGTGTGTGTGTGTGTGTGTGTGAAGTTATAGGCGACCCTAGCATGGGGATGCGCGTGCCAAATTTACCCACGCTTGCTTACTTACGTGTGTGTGAATGTCATCCTTTTTTCTTCTTCCTTTGGCTTTGCTGATGTTTGATTTCTTCTGATTTCGAGTTCAACTCGGCAGGCACTGGCATGATTGTGGCTTGCATGGGAGCGCAGCCAAAATGCTGAGTTTGAGTTGAGATATTGATTTTTGTTTTTAAAAAAAAATAGGAGAGATGTATGTACGAGTGGCATATCTGCCAGAAACGGCCGGATCGGAACGGCATCAAGGCTTAGAAAAAGCCGAGAGCAGACTTGCTGTACGAAACAAGCAGGTTCTTGGTCTGGCGGTAGTGGTCAAGGGCAACCTTGTGCGTCTCACGGCCGATACCGCTGCGCTTGTAACCTACGCGCATTCAACAAAGGGTGAGAAACAAGGAGTTGACGAGAGAAAAAATAAAAATAAAAAAAATAAAAAATAAAAAATTAGAGTACAAAAGTGTCGTGAAGTGTTGCGAACGCAAGGGCCTTACCGCCAAAGGCAGCATGCGCGGGGTAAGCATGGTAGTTGTTGACCCAGACACGACCGGCGTGGATGCCACGGGGCACGAGGAAGGCCTCATGGGCATCGCGGGTGAAAACACCGGCGCCAAGGCCAAACTCCGTGTCATTGGCAATTTCAATGGCCTCCTCGGGCGTCTTGAAGGTGCACAGGCTGGCCACCGGGCCAAAGATTTCCTCCTATAGAGGAAAAGCACGCAGTCCAGATATGAGAGTGAGCGTAGAAAACCCCCAAGCCAACGACGGCACCTGCAAAGCCACGATATGAGGCATGCAAATGGGCCAATCGGACCTGGAAGACGCGCATCTTGTTGTTGCCGCGGAAAACGGTTGGCTCAATGTAAAAGCCGCCCTCGATGACCTTGGCCACATTGCCACCGGTCAGAACCTCGGCGCCCTCCTCACGACCAATCTGCAGGTACTTTTGAATCTTATCATACTGCTCCAGACTGGCCTGGGCACCAACTTGGGTGTCCATATCCAGGGGGTTGCCAATCTGCGTGGCGTAACGCGGCAAGCGAAAAGCAAAACAGGAGAGATTGTGAAAACAAAAGCGCATGCTGGCCGAGGCTGCCTGAGGCTTGTGACAAAAAGAAGTGTTGCTTTCGGTCGTGACGCTCGTACCTTCATGCGGGAAATGCGTTCCTTGAGCTTCTCCTGGAAGGCATCGGCAATGCTTTCCTGAACCAGGATGCGCGAGGGGCAGGTGCAGACCTCGCCTTGGTTGAAGGCGAAGAGTGCAGCACCCTCAAGGCACTTGTCAAGAAACTCGTCGTCGGCATCCATGACGCTCTCGAAGAAGACATTGGGCGACTTGCCACCCAGCTCCAGCGTGACGGGAATAATGTTGTTGGTGGCTGTCATGTTACAACAGGACGGGCGGTGAGAAGTCGATGCACTTCGAGAGAGGTATACAGGAATGCGGGTATACCGGTTCAAATGGATTCAAAGCGGCTGCCACGTACCAGCCATCATAATTTTTTGACCGGTGGTGGTCTCGCCGGTAAAGGCAATCTTGGCGATGCGGCTGCTACCAGCCAGGGCTGCGCCGGCCTCGGGACCAAAGCCATGGACAATGTTGACAACACCCTTGGGCAAGATGTCAGCAATCAGCTCCATCATCTCGCAGATGGAGACGGGTGTCTGCTCTGCGGGCTTCATGACCACGCAGTTACCCGCCGCCAGGGCTGGGGCGAGCTTCCAGGCAGCCATAAGCTAAAAAGTGATTTTGACGGCCAAGTCATTTGCGGGCGGTGAGCTGGGGGAGAGTAGCAAGCTTGTTACGATGAATGCTTCAAGAGGGGAAGGCAAAAGCATACCGCGGGAAAGTTCCAGGGAATGATCTGGCCCACAACGCCGAGGGGCTCGTGGATGTGCATGGCAACGGTGTAAGGGTCAATCTCGGCAATCGCACCTGAGAAGATTCATCATTGATATCGAGTCAGAGAGAGAAAAAGAGCAATCAGTGAAGTCGGGTACCCCGTTGGCTGCGCGCACTTGAGCTGGGTTGGAAAGATGCTTACCCTCATCAGCACGAAGGCAGCCAGCAAAGTAGCGAAAGTGGTCGACAACGAGGGGAATGTCGGCGGCTGCGGCCAAAACAGGGCAGTAGCAGTGAGATGGACGTGTGGACATACTGGCATGGGGCACTCGCGCGAGCAGCAAACGGCTCTCCGACATACCCGTGGTCTCGCGGATGGGCTTGCCGTTGTCAATGGTCTGGAGGCAGGGGCCGGCAGTCGGTAAGGAATGAGTGCCGATGGGTTTGTTTGAGGGGCATGCCTCGCCAGGTTGACGATGACTGATGGAGCATGCCTGTAAAGCGGTAGCCCACCTCGAGGAGCGCCAGGCGGTCAATGTTCTTCTCGAGAGCGTCGGCAATCTTGAGGAGCATGTTGGAGCGCTCGGCCACCGAGGTCTTGCCCCAGGCCGGGAAGGCGGCATGGGCAGCATCGAGGGCAAGGTCAACATCGTTGGCCTTGGAGCGGGGTGCCTGGCAGACAACCTCGCCATTGATGGGCGAGACGTTGTCGAAATATTCGCCTGTTACCACCACCGCAAACGCATTGCCGTGTGAGGACCGGGCACGTTGCCTATTGACACTAGAGTGGTGTTGGGTTCGCACCGTCCAGGGGGGCAACAAATTCGCCGTTGATAAAGTTGCCGTAGCGCTCCTTCATGCCCGACTTTTCGCGCAGGGCCTGGGCGCTCAGGGCGCGAGTGGCCATGAGGGTTGGGGCAGCCGCCATGCGGCGCGTTGCCGTGATGATGGCGTTCAGGGCCATGGTGTGGATGAGGACAAGTCGATTACAGGACCAAGAAGCAGAACCAGGAGGAAAGGTGTTCTCTACAAGGAAACGAGGCAGAGACATCAGGAATGAGAGGGGTGGGGGCGTAGCGTAAGTGATGTTGCATCGGTGTCTCTAGTGGGTGGTGATGAGTGGAACACCAAAACAAGGGTTGGTCATCGCAAAGCTTGTAGTCGAATGGAAGACGGTGGCCCAGTCATGAAATGAAGACGGTTGTCAAGCTTGTTTTGAACCCAAAGCCGTGGTACCAAACGCCATTTCAAACGATACAAGTGGGAAGCGGGTCAACACCAGCTGCCATTTCCAACCACAAGACAACAGAGAGGTTGGAAAAAAAAACATCAACCATCAATCATCAACCATCGTCCATCGTCCATCGTCCGTCGCCATTGCCATTGCCATCGTCCATCGCCACCCATCGAAGACCGTGTGCGATTGTGTAGGGAGGTGGCCAACATCAACGCATTGCGGTTCACAAGTACACAACGCTCCACGACCAGACGACTGCCAACCACCCCCCACCAAATTCACCGCTTTCCCTTTATGGAAAAAAAAAAAAAAAAAAAAAAAAACAGTGCAGCCTCACTGGCATCAAGCCGTCGTGATGGCGTAGAAGCCATTCACCACCAGTGCCACGATCAACGCCAACGGCATTGGCAACAAAACAGCAGCGGCGCCAGTGGCTTACCCGAGGAACAACGGCAGGCACCACGACACGACCAGTGAACCAAAAATGAGAAAAAAAAACAAGCCCACACATCAACATGGACAACATCACCCTAATACTTCATTAACCATAACATATGCGTCAATAACTAACACTGTTATTGTATAACAATCTACGAAAACCTTGTATATCGATTCACAAGACTTGTAAACAATCGGCATGGTGGTGGTGTCTCCAAAACCCCACCTAATGGAAGGGCGTGTTGCCATTGTTGTCATTACCTTTTTGCATTTGAATATACACAAGTTGAATCGTGTATCACAGTACAAGTATTGATATATTGGTTTAATGCAGTTCTGTAGGTGGATAGTACCTTACTTTTCGTCGTAGTATCTCCACTTATCGTAGTATAATTCTATATAATTGATGCCAACTTCAAAGTTGATGTCGCGTTTTGCTTACGGTGGTGTGTGTTTTCTTTTTTAAAAATGGTGTTTACCTCTCGCGCGTGCTTGGCGCTTCCAACCGTTTGACTGGCCGGCTCGGCTGATGATGATCCAGTCCGCCGGTCTGGACGAGACATACTCTCCAACACACGCGACACCTCTGAGGCAGTGCTACACTGTTGTTTATCCCCACTGGGTCGACATGGTGTGGAATATGCTCGACTTGGTTGCGACAGGTCGCTGCCGTTTGTGAAGCCAGAGACCATGTTTTTTGTGCAGTTCACACACCAATGCTACGGAGATACGCTTGACTACGATCATCATGTGGTGTTCGCGCCCTTTCAACATCACGTCACCGTCGGTTTGGCAGCGGCCACTGGAGTTTCCAAGAACTCCACCCATCCAAACTTCTGCTCGCAGACGAAGCAGAACACGAATAGAGTGACGATATGTCAAAGTTACAAAGGTCACGAACGCAGTGAATGTTCAAACGACTATGAGAAAAAAATTCACAAGCATCAAGTTGTGTCAAGCAGCGGGACCAAGACAGCAGTGGGTGGCAAGACATGGATGGAGTGTTTGCTGCCAGGGCCCTCCAAACGCGCCCAGCAAACACTGGACAAGCACACATGACAAAAAGGGAGAAACCCCCGGCTCAAAGGGGCGAGACAAGCAAGACAAAAAACGGTGGCGGACCGGCCGCCGAGAGAGGCATGCCCTGGAAAAGTGGGGCGCCAAGCCACAGTCGTGGAAGTCAGACGGGAAAACGAAGAGAAAAAAAAAAAAAGAGCAGATACACGCCGCTTTATCCCATGCGGTTGTCAAACTCTTCTGAAGGCAATTGCTCCTAGCCAAGCCAAGAAGAAAATGACAAGGACATGTGGTGAGTTATGCAAGGCTTGTGGCAGATAGACCAGTTATCACAACGCCCTGAAGGCTCGGTCTGCCACAGGCTCTATCTACAGCCTCTCGAAAAAAGATGCGCTGTCGTACCCGAAGTGAGCTTTGCAAGTGGGCCACATCGTAGATGACATCGTGCAAGGCCTGCTTCAGAGCCTCCTTGGGGCTGTACTGTGCCGTGGTATGCACTCGCAGCAAAATGTAGTGCTCCAAAGGATGGGGCACCTTGTAGCCTATCCGACACAGTTAAGACAAGCGAACTCGATCGATGAGTACAGGCCCCCCATGCACCTGTTTTCGATATTCGCCGGCCCAAAGTGTCGCACAAACCTGCAAAAAGAACGCGGGGATCCTTGGCCAATTGACTACACGCATCAATGAAGCAGCACGGGTAGGTTAAGCAGCCCCAGGAAAAGACGTGACCAGTATCAAGTCCAAGGAAAAAAGATTACTGCCTGTCAAAATGAACGGGCAGACGGAGCGGGTAAGCCGCCAACACGCACCTGGCCAAAAGGTTGCCGACGGTGTGATCCTCGCGGTTCATGCGGAAAGTGCCCGCGTTGGGCACCTTTGAATCGGGCTCGTATGTAATTTTGGCTTCGCCATCCTCCAAGCGAAAGCTCTCTAAGGCAATTCAAGAACCATGATTGCCCACCAGCACCATCATGCCGTGAGCTACTTGCGACAAACACATAAAGGCTCCACCCCTTCAAGCTCGAAATTCGACACGCAAACGTGCAACGGTCGCCAAAAAGGCCTGCCTCCCACAGTGACAATGCAATGCAGACAAGTGCACGTACCAAAGGGATCGGGTGCGTTCATCGCAACGTTTTGCGGCGGCTCAAATGGACCTCCTCCCAACAAGAAAAAAAAGCAAAAAAAAAAAAAAAAGCAAAAGCAAATCCCGTGTAATCTAGCCACCACATGCACCCCATGCGCGCGCGCCGAGGGTGAGCTCGGCAATCGGAAACATCCATGACAATGCACCAAGTCAAACCAAGCCTGACGCAACGTAGCCAAAGATGGTCATGCATCTACCCCCCAATGCCCCGCGCCTCTTTTCGCCTCTCCGTCAACTTTCCGCACAATGGACCTCCCGAGCACGCTCGACATCAGAGACACCCCTCCCTGGCCATGCCCGGTCATCCGCACTCACCGTCACACACACACCGAGTAAACTGTTTGAAACAGATGTTTTTGTACCAGTTACATCTGTCCTTCACCAAATGTTACTCAAACTCGTTAACACAAGAATTACCACCAACAATCCTGTATCGCCTAACCCCAATTAATCATCGCATTTTAGTTCAAAACTTGCAAAAGGCCGAGATGAGCGGATTGAGCGAACAGCGCCTGGACAAGCTCGTGGGTCACTCGCTCCTCGCTGCGCTTCCCGCTGTGTGCCGCTTCTCTGCCCCCGGCTGCCGTTTCGCTGTTGGCATGCCCTGCCCGGTTGTGTGAGGGCGGTGGTGGTAGTTGGCGTGGGCTCTGTACCCTTTTTTTTTTGGCTGCTTTTATCCCATGCTTCATTTGTCTTTGTATTCTGACGGCAACGTGCAACACGTTCTCTTTTGTGTGGCGCGATAACGTGCGCGCAATGACATGTGTGTGGCGTACCTTGGCGAGTGGGCGACGCTGCGCGTGCTCTTGCCGTCCACATTGGCCGGCTATCGTTTCTCCCTGGTGTCGCGTCGTGTTTGGAACCTATTCTTTGCTCCTTCTTCTTCTCCTCTTTGTCTCTGCTGCGCGCTCTCCTGTCTTGTCGTGCTAAGCTCGAGCTTTGCTGTTGTGTCGCACTCGACGGGCCTTGCGGCGCGATTCTTAGATTTACCAACCGCTCACATGTGCCAAACCCCCCTCTTCCTTCATCACAGGATGTGGCGGCCTTGACGCCCCTGACCCCCGAGGTCATCAGCCGTCAGGCGACCATCAACATCGGTGCGTTTGTTGATCGATGCAATTCAACGCACCGGCACGGGCATGCACACACGCCCAGAGTGTCGCCATGATTTGCCCCCTGGCTTTGGAGCCTGCAGACACACCGACTCATGACTTGTTTGGCTGGGCATTGGGCGCGTGCTTGCCTGTTGTACACTTTGGTGTTGACCCACAGGTACCATTGGTCATGTGGCGCACGGCAAGTCCACCCTCGTCAAATCCATCTCGGGCGTGCAAACCGTCCGTTTCAAAAACGAACTCCGCCGTAACATTACCATCAAGCTCGGTTACGCCAATGCCAAGGTCCGCTCCCAGGCCCTCATCATAGATCTGCTTCACCGTCCTCTTGCTGCCCCCCCCCACCTCATCGTCGTTTCTTGGCCCTCTCTCTCGCAGATCTACAGATGCAACAAGTGCCCCAACCTGATGAAGTACAAGTACGTAGTCTTGCTCGCTTGTGCAAGGCAAAGACATCAAACATGGAGGCATCGTCACTGCCCGACTGTATACAACCTCTTGAAGCGGTCCTTGAACCGGCTCTGGTCGGGCGGTCGTCCTCATTGTATCGCTTTCTGTTATTAGATCCCTGGGCAGTGGTAACCCCGATGCGCCCAAGTGCAATGTTCCTGGCTGCGACGGAACGCTCGCGCTCAAGCGGTCAGTTCCGTCATATGTTTTCCTCCTTGTCGTGTCTGCCACGTTCTACCTGTCGACCTTATCGTGCCTCGTTTTCTCACTCTGTCGTCCCAACTTCCTTGTCCATCGCTCGCCTTATCACAGCCACGTGTCTTTTGTCGATTGCCCTGGTCACGATATCCTCATGGCTACCATGCTTAACGGCGCGGCTGTCATGGACGCCGCCTTGTTGCTGATTGGTATGTCTGGGCTCCAAAGACTTCAAGGGAAAAAAAAAGCATATTCAAAGTATTTGGCTCAATTTTTTATTTTTTTTGTGTGTGTGTGACGCGTCTGTCAGCCGGCAACGAATCCTGCCCTCAGCCCCAGACCTCGGAGCATTTGGCTGCCATTGAGATTATGAAGTTGAAGCACATTATCATTCTGCAGAACAAGATTGATCTCGTCAAGGAGGCACAAGCCAAGGAGCAGCACGGGCAGATTGTTGACTTTGTCAAGGGTGCGTGGTTGTTTTTTGTCTCTTGTTTTCATTGAGTGCTTGGATGTCCGGTTGTGTCTGGCGCTCACCGGCTGCCTGGATTGATGCCATGTCGTGTCCATAACAGGAACCATCGCCGAGAGCGCGCCCGTGGTCCCGATTTCCGCTCAGCTGCGTTACAACATTGAGGTCATCAACGAGTACATTTGCTCGCAGATCCCTGTGCCCAAGCGTGACTTTATCTCTCCCCCTCGTCTGATTGTGATCCGTTCTTTCGACGTCAACCGTCCCGGTTGCGAGGTTGATGATCTCAACGGCGGTGTTGCCGGTGGCAGTATCCTGCAAGGCGTGCTCAAGCGCGGTCAGGTCAGTGTCGAATCGGCAGCTTGTAGAGCCACTTTATTCTGCTCTTCCCCGCTCCTTTTTCTCTCGCTCTGAGCAGGGGCCTGCACTCATCACGAAGCACGTTGCCTTATTTTCTGTTGCTTGGGGTGAATCCAGGAGATTGAGGTGCGCCCAGGTATCGTGTCCAAGGATGACCAGGGCAAGCTCAAGTGCATGCCGATTCGCTCCGAGGTGTTGTCGCTCAAGGCCGAGAAGAACGAGCTCGAGTATGCCGTTCCCGGCGGTCTTATTGGTGTGGGTACTTTGATCGACCCCACCATCTGCCGTGCCGATCGTCTGGTCGGTCAGGTTCTGGGCGAGGTGGGCCAGCTGCCCCCCGTTTACACGGAGCTCGAAATCTCGTATTATCTGCTGCGTCGTCTTCTCGGTGTGCGTACCGAGGGTGACAAGAAGGCTGCCAAGGTCCAAAAGCTCAGCAAGAACGAGGTTCTCATGGTCAACATTGGTTCCCTTTCCACTGGTGGTCGCGTCCTGGCCGTCAAGGCTGATTTGGCCAAGATTGCTCTCACGCAGCCCGTCTGCACAGAGGTAGGGCTTGCCCGTGCTTATTAGTGGTTCACTTGGCTTCTGCGCCGATCTGTCGTACCAGCGAGGTGGCACGTTCTCATTCAACGAAACTGTTGCTTTTGTGTTTTGTTTTTCGTGTGTGAATCAGGATGGCGAGCGCATCGCTCTGAGCCGACGTGTCGAGAAGCACTGGCGCCTCATTGGCTGGGGTCAGATCAGGAAGGGCGTCAAGATTGCCCTTGACACGGACAACGAGTAAATACCAAACAGAACAAGAAGAAGAAGAAGAAGAAGCAACAGCCGCAGCAGCAATCAAGTTAACAAAAAGAAGAATCTGCTTTGATCCGTGAATGAGAGCACCAGGCTCTAGGGCACGACGTCTACCTTGTCTCGTGCCAGCCGCATGCCTCTGCAGCCATTGTGGCTCCCTCCTCGTGGGACGAGATCTAGTTCTTGAAGGAGGAGGGCCTGCCATCCAAGTCTCATCCCTCTGATCGTTCGCCTTTGCATCAATCCAACAACAAAAATCGGGCTCCCCTTTGCCTTTCGACCTTACACAGTCAAACCGGTCGCAGTCATAACTTAAAAAAAAAAATGCCAACACGACTTTTTGGCTTTTGAAACTGCACATGTGATTTTCTCTCTCTCTCTCTCTCTCTCTCTCTCTCTCTTCTCTCTCTCTCTCTCTCTCTCTCTCTCTCTCTCTCTCTCTCTCTCTTTGTGGCAACGCGCATTTGCCACGTCGCTCAGGAGATTCTTTCGAGTCGGGCACACTTACTGGCCCCTTGGCTTGCCTTGCTCGCTCGCTTCGTCACTGAAACACCCGTGGCAGGCTTGACCTCGCGTCGGCATCCTCAGGTGAGAACCTCGCTTGCTTGCCTGGTTGCTGCAACATGCCAGCGTTTCTGCTCTCCAGGCGTGAGCCATCGGCGGAGATGGCTTGCCGACCTTCTTGCTCTTTCGACTCTCTCGTTCCCAGTTGGCCTCCCAGTGCATAGCACGTCCTTACCTTGTGCACCTACGTTCTCTCATTGCATCTGCTCGCTGTTTGCGTGCCCGCTTTCTTTTGGCGCCCGCTTTCTTTTGGCGCGCCTGTCCACGCCCTCTTGCTTTCGCAGGCCACTTCCGGCTCCAGCCCGGCAAGATGGCGCTCAAATACAGCGTCAGCAACCCCAACGAGACATGGATTAACAGCAATGGCTTTATCCTCTTTTACTTCTTTGCCATCCTGGTCGTGCATTTGGTCCTCCTCAGCTTCCCCTTCCTCAGCACGGAGAGCGTCTGGACCCTCACCAACACCGTGCACAGCCTGGTCGGTTCACCGCAGTCCAGCCCTGAAATTCAATTTGCCCCCCTCTCTCCGACCTCGACCTGTGAACTCACCTCGACCCATCGCCTTGTTCTAGGTCAATTTCTTGCTGTTGCATTGGTACAAGGGTGCCCCCTTTGTGACCATGGACCAGGAATCGGATTCCAAGACCCAGTGGGAGCAGCTCACGGCCAACAATGAGCTCGACATTTACAAACGCTTCCTCATCGCGGCTCCCATCATTGTGTACGTCCCGCCACAATGTGACCTAACAGGCATTCTACCATGCTCTTTGCAGCTGCATCATGTCCCGCGCCTCTTCACTTGACTCATCCGTTTCCTTGATCGCCCCACCAGCTTCTTTATTGCCGTTGCCTACACTCACTACAACTCAGTGCACTTTCTCATCAACCTGGCTTTTCTGGCGTTGGCCGTCATCCCCAAGATTCCTGGCCTCTACGGCGTATGTTGCGTTTTCTTGCGTCTGCTCCATCTAGAGCCTTTTTGCCACTTTCTCCCCAATTTCTCCCCACTCGCTTGACACATGTCTGATCGTGCGTTTTGCAAACTCGTCGTAGGTTCGTCTGTTCGGCATCAATCGCTACTAGGCCTCTTGAACGCGCACCTCCCTCCACTTGACACTCGACTCGCCCCTGATTACAAAGGGCATCTCCACATCCATGCCCTCTGCTTGGCCCCGTCCAAACTGCCTGCGGCGGCACAGCTCTGGCCTGCCCCACGAGTGCGGGTGTTATTTTTGGCGGGTCCACATTTCCCGAGTAACAACTGAAATTCAGCACACTTTTTTGGTCGTTGTTTTGCAGTGATGTAGCAGTAATGTCCGTATCAATTCATCCCATAAAAAATCTTCAAAACTCGACCGACCGATCCAAACGGCGGCACGTGTCATGGCAACGCTTGCTTGATGAGCTGAATGACCTGGCTGTGATCCATGTCTTCACACGCCTGGCCATTGACACTCAGAATAGCATCGCCCATTCGCAAGCCGGCCCGAGCCGCCGGGCTGTCCGGCTCCACGTCCTGAATAAACACGGGCCTTTTGCCCAAAAGCGTCATGCCAAATCCAAAGGGTCCCAAGACTAAGCGCACGTTCCGCATGGTATACATGTCCCAAGCATCAGTCTCCGCCTCATCTGTAAACTCAATCTCCCAATCAGGCACGGGGGTAGGCGCATCGTCGACGACCGAGCTAGACGCTCGGCCCGCCGGCTCGCCCTCCAGCAGCAAGGGTGGCGGTGATCCCAGGGGACCTATGGTGCTGGCTTGACTTGAAGCTGGACCTACGAGACTGCTATGGCTGGTGCTGCGAATGACCAGATCCAGGGTGGCAGGGCGTGCGGCGAGACTGGCACCCTCACGCACGGCAGCCATCTGACGCTGTGCTATGAGGTCATCCTCGCGTTGGCGCCGCACCTGTAACAGGCGTGGCAGCACCATCTCGGCCCGGCTGCGCAGCTGAAAATCGATACGCAGTACAAAGCGCTCATCGTCCTGGACCCGATCACGCGGTGCATCTAGCCCAAAGCGGGCTTTGCTAGAAAGCGTTGGTCCAGACGAATTTGATGTGGCAGGTGACTCATACTCTACCGCCAGCAGAGAACGCTGCTTGCTGCCTTCCAAAGCTGGTTGGCCAGCAAACACCGCCACAGGTAATAAGGGAAACGGCAAAAGGTGTGTTGTAGTCGTTCAATGGTCCTGCCCATCCTCTCACAGTCTCTGTCGACACAAGTCAAAGCGTACCGGAGGCACGAAGGGAAGCTTCGCGCACGACCTCGTGCGGGATGAGCACGTGCTCGACGCCTGGACCGGCTGCGGGTAGCTGCGTTTCCCGGTCCAAGACCAGCAGTGCATGTGTCGTGATTAGCAGTCGAATGGGCCAGCTCCGTCCGGCGTCTCTGGGCGAGTGGAAGCAAAGGGATGAGCGCAAAAGCGTGAGTGATGGCAAATGCGCACAAAAACGGCAGGTGTCGAGCTTGAACAACGCCCAGTAGAAAAGGAACAAAAGAGTTGGTGCGACCAACCCAATCAAGGTGCCGAGCTCATCGAGAACCAAGCGCGTGTCGCTGGCCAGGAGCTCGCGAACAAGGACGTCTTCAACGCCAGCGGATAAGAGCGCTGTCTTCAGCTCTTCCCAGCGTTCGCTCAGCTCCGTCTCGCTGGCTTGAGCATTGACCTCCTTGGCAAAAGTATCCAAGAGGCTGATTGAAAGGCTCAACTGGCTGCGCTCTTGGTGGGCGTCCTCCGGAGTGTACCGAAGAATTTGAGTCAGCAGCGGGCCGTACTTGAGCAATCGTTGCATGCCCTTGAGAAGAAAGCTGGTAAGGTCAAACCCCCGTGCCTCCTCCACATGTTGCTCAGCCGCGCGCATGGCTGCCGCAAAGCCCTTGTGTTGGCGTCGAAGCTTTTCCACGAGCTTACACGCTGGACCCTGATTTGTACAGAATTGAACATAGGCTTGAAAACGTCGGTGCTTGAGCTATACAGGAGCGCAAATGTGCAAGCAATAAAGTGAGCCATGCTAGCTCTCCCAGCCATGAAGATTCTGGGGCCACGCACCATGTCGAGAAAGACCTCGCCCACGTTTTTGACCAATCCCTTTTTGCGCCGTGCAATGAGACGCTCGTGCAGGTCGGCTGTCGTTTGAGCCCACAGACGCACGCAATGAGTCGAGGATGGCGTGCACATCGGCATTGAAAAGCGTTTGTACCTCCAACAATAAACAAGTGCGTACACGATGCAATGCGCCAACATACCATTGACAGCAAGGAGTTCGTCGAGGTTGCTGAAGATCTTGGTGATCATCTGTTCCGACAATACCTTTTGATCCACCAGGGGTTGACGAAATAGCTAGAGCATAATACTGGAATGAGGGACCAACGGAGCCAGGGCGGCAAGCAGTGTAGGATCTCACGTTACGAATAATGACCAAATCTCGCAAGTAGTCTTGTTCGGTCTGTATGAGTTCTGTGCCCATGTGAGAAAAGGTGAGCGGGCGCTGAGACGCCAGAAGCTCGGACTGCTGGAATACACAGAAACAGGATGCACATTCGGCGCTCTTGTCGTACCATAAATCACTTTCTGGCGAGAAATTTCAAGATCAGAGAGACGTGCCAAGACCTTGGCGTCGACCGTGGTCTCCCATGTTCGTACGTTGGGTGCCGAGGTAATGGTGCCCGTGTCTAGCTACGTTCATGCCGGGCATGAGGTGAGGCCCACTGCTGCTGGGTGCTTGAGTTGAGGTAAATCCCCCCTCATCAGCACCACGGTTTTGCTAAAGCATGGCAGCAACATACGCGCTCGCGCTCAAGACTGGCACTAATTCCGTCGATGGTTGCCAGAGCTGGGGCCACGGTCACACGGCTGACGGTGCTGGCCGTGCTGTAGCGACTCTGCGAGCTCTGGACGCTACCCAAACTGCTCATGGAGGTGCTTCGCTACAGATGGCAAATCGTGTGGCAGCATCGTGTGGCAGCATTCTGAATGAGATAGGGCTGCAATCAACCTCGATAATGCACCAGGCGCCACCCCACACCACGGCCGTGTCCGACAAACCTGAGTGCCAAGCGTGGACGAGGACGAGCGCTTCCGCCATCGAAACATGTTGACGAACAACTCCAACAAGCGAGGTCGCACAAGTCACAGGTCCCCCAAGCCTTGACGGCCCAGCTTTCTGATCACCAAAGCGCTTTTATCAAACACCAGCTTCTCCTCCTGCCCACCATCACGCCGCCGATATCAGCTGCCAAACGGGCGGGCGACCTGATCTCTCTGCAAAAAAAAAAAAAAAAAAA
>NW_001865052.1:46098-118438 GCF_000002865.3 Monosiga brevicollis MX1
AAAAAGAGACAGACACTGAGAGAGAGAGAGAGAAAATGAATTGGTTTGGTCGGTTTGAGAAAGAGAGAAGTAAAGAGCAAAGACAAAGGAAAAGCACAACTACCACATGTAACAACAACAGGGAAACAAAAGGAACAAACACCACTGAAAAACAACAACCAACGACAACACTGAAAGAGAGAGAGAAGAAAGAGACAGAGACAAAGAGAGGAAAGAGTGTGAGAGGTTTGAAAGAAAGACGAGAACAGAAAGCGGCAAAGGACAGAGCAAAGGGCAGCGGATAGAGAGATCCAGAGACCCAGAGACCGGAGACCAGAGACCAGAGACCAGAGATCCAGAGACCAGAGATCCAGAGACCAGAGACCAGAGACCAGAGACCAGAGGTCGAGTGAGAGGAGAAGAGAGAACAAGAGAGGTCATCAGCAAAACTCAACACCATCACAAAGGAGAGAAAAAAGAAAGCCACAACGCCCATCAACACGTTACTCAAGATACCTTTGATGGCAAAGGGCAGCCGGGCAAGGGTCCAATGCCTTTCATTGCTGCGTGTTAGTGGCCGACCCTGTTCAACGTAGTAGCTTGGTCCAGCACTGTCGACGCCGCGAATCCAGCCGCACCCGCGTGATTTTGCTCATCCAATCTGCGGACATGAATGCGGGAAACAAACAAAACTCAACATGTCACGCAGTTTGGAGCTGGTGCGGCATCGGAAAGAGGAGCGGCGTCCTCTGGTGTGTCCGTGCCATGCATTGCTTCCATTGATCCGGTGCACGCCCGCATCATTCCAAGCGAGAGCCATTTTGTTTCTGGACCATCTCTCGTCAGTGCTGTCTTGTTGTTGTAGCCCACACATCAGAGAATGCAGTCGGGAAAACATCGCTTTCGCCGCGCGGTGCGGCGATTGATGGTGGACCTCAAGTTTGAGCGCCAACTAGCTGCCCGGCCGTATGCCTACCAGGGAACTCGCCAGCACAGCGGCCCGGGGGCGGTATCATCTGGCAACGGCGGACGCGGAAGCCCGGGACTGGTCTTTGATGTGAATGGTATATCCTTACCGCCAACCCCTCGATTGCCAGCCCCATCATGATTGCTCATGATAATGAACTCACAGTTGGTGGTGGCGCGCGTTGACTTGCTGTTGTACAGCGTTCAGTCCGGCTTTGCAAACTTGCCGCTTGGATCGGCGGCTGAAGTTTGCGCTGCGCAAGGCACCAGCTGCCCGAACGGACGAGGATGTTAAGCAAATTCTCCTGCTGGTCTTGCAGCTCAACTTGTTTCAAACCTATAGTCAGGTCCCACCCCAAGCTTTGGCTGCAATTCTACGCTATGATAGCTTCAGTGCACATCGCGTGGTCATCCGTCATGGTAGGCGCTCGACCCCGCCTGGTGTTCTTGGTGTTTGCGATATTTGGTGTACCCGGGGTCGACGGGATGTCAACCCATACTCATGCAAGCCAACCCCCCGCACAATAGGTCAGCCCGGTGTGGCGTGCTACTCCGTGCTCTCGGGCCGGCTGCAGATTCTGGGACCCCAGCGAGACCGGCCTTGGGACATGGTGCCCATCAACATCATTGGACCCGGTAGGTGGTGGTGCACAAAAGGTTGAGTTTTCCAACCCCATTCCCACGTCACCCCCCGTTCCCACGTCACCGCCGTTCCTTTGGTTCTATTCGCTCAATGGTGTCCCAGGAGAAATGTTTGGCGAAATGGCGCTGTTGGACAAGTACAACGTTCGCACGGCGACCGTGGTCAGTCAAACACACGTCGAATTGGTGTGGTTAGCCCGCACTGATTTGGATGCCACGCTGCAGCGCGTGCGATCAGCCCAGCGCACAAGCATGTCTGCCGCTTTGCGATCGCACCATGTGTTTGCCTCGGCCACGACCGACGAACTGGCTGGGGTGTTGGAGTGGACACAGCGTCTGCAGCTGCGTCCAGGGCAGGTGCTGGAGGCCCTGCCCGGCCACCAGAGCCAAGGCCAGCGTCAGCGTCAGCCACTCTACTTGTTGGTAAAAGGCACGGCCGTGCTGGTCCGGCGCATTCCTGTGAATCTTCATCGCGACCGTATCCGCCTCGTCTATCGGCCAGGTTGGTCGGTCCACAGGGCAGCCTTGGCAACCTATTTCCAGGTCATTCGAACATGACACTCACCTTGCCGCGACCCTTGGTGTAGGTAGCGATACGCACGTTCTCTTGACAACGGGGCGCTTGGAGGCAGGGCAACTGATACCGCGGCTTCCTCGAGACCGTGTGGTGGTCAGCGAGACGACGACCGTGTGGCTGCAGATCGAACGCGAGGGCCTCAGCACGGCTGCACAGGCTCGCGCCGTGTTCCACCTGTGGCGGGACATGCGCTTTCTCAGCACGTCCACCGCTGCCGTCTTTGCCGCCTTTGACCTGCAGCAGCGCTGGGAACTGGCTCGGCTCCGCTACTGCCACAGCCTCCGCCAAGCAAGGCCCCACGCCCCTGCCCACCACCACCGCGCAGCCCTTGCCGCCTAAGCTCGGCGCATTGCGCAAGCGTGAGCAAACGCTTGTCAGACGATTCATTCCATTACCAAGTGTTAGCCCTTGACATCACCACAACAAAAGGCGAGACGAGTGAATATTTCTTCACTAGTTTTGTAATAAACTGCACAAGCCCTCATACTCTTCTACGCTGTAACATTAGTGTTTTGAAAATGAATCTACATTATCCCTTATTATCACGACCGTAACCACCATCAAACCCGCGGCCCCTAAAGCAATGTGGAGAGAGAGAGCCAGCGGACGAACAAGTGCGCGCCAGAGAGGGGGAGGGAGTGGAGCACGGAGAACGGGCAGCACAGGACAGGCAATGCAAGGCAGGGCAGCGCAGGGCAGGGCAGCGCGGCGCAGTGCCAGAAAAGGGCCGGAAATAGCAAGATTCGCCGAGAGGTCTTCCGTCCAAATGTCCTCTGACTGATTTGTTCTGACCTTCTTTCTCTCTTGAACCAATTCACACACACTCTCTCTCTCTCTCTCTCTCTCTCTCTCTCACACAAGCTCTCAAGCTCTCTCTCTCTCTCTCTCTCTCTCTCTCTCTCTCTCTCTCTCTCTCTCTCTCTCTCTCTCTCTCTCTCTCTCTCTTTTTCTTGTTGTTTTTGTGTCTCGTCCAGCAGCTGTGCTGCTGCTGCGCTGCCGCGCCAGCTTGTGAGGTACGTGTCTATTGGTGAGCGAAAAGGCTGCTGGCCGGCCGGCTGATGGCAATGCCAAGCTGAGGAGAGCTTGATGACAGGATCCCCTGAGACGTGGCCGTTCTTTGCTAGCCCGTGTGTTCTGCTTCTTCATTGCCCTGCCGGCCGGCGCTCATTGGCAGTGCAGACTTGATCGCCCTTGATCACTTTTCCGCGCTGTCTGACCCTCTTCGCCATCGAATCCTTGCTTCCAGCTCTGCCTATTTGGAAGCCTCCTCGTACCGCATTAGTCTGCCTGGACGCTACTCTGCTGCTTGGGCCGGCTCCGTGTCAGGGTTTATCCCAAGCCGCAGTCGACGATCCCCGGAGTCAGTGGCGCCGTCCACCATGGCTTCGCAAGCCGAGGTCGAAGGCTATGTCTCGGCCTTTAATGAGCTTGAACCCCAATCAGGCCGCGTCAGCATTGCCACGGCTGCCGCCGCCTTTGCCACGACCGAGCTACCTCGCGATCAGCTCGAAGCCATCTTGTCAGTCCACGGCACCCATCGCCCAGCTGATGCTTCACGCCTCTAAAACGCCTTTTCCCAATGGCTCACGGCGCGTGAAACTGCTCAATAGAAACATTTGTGACAATGCCAGCTGTGGTGCACTCACCAAGAATGAATTTATCGTCGCGATGCATCTCGTCACCCAGAAGGTTTGTGCTCCTCACCGCTCCATGCCCACACCACCGGCTTCTATTTCTCCTCTCACCCTCTCCCTTTGCGACAGATGAAGGGAGGAGAAGTACCCGACACACCGCCCGCTTCGCTGGCTCAGATTGAGTTAGCCCCGGTTGAACCCATGGTGAGTCCTAGCGTGGCTCCGCGACAGAGCGACCCCCCAACCCAACCGCTCACACCCGCGCCACCTTTGCTTTGGCCGATGCCTCCCAGACCAAAAGCAAATACCACATGCTCTTTGATCGAATCAACCCAGGACAGACGCGCATGCCCGAGGGCACCGCCAAGGCTTTGCTGGCCAAGGCCGAGCTTGATTCTCGGCTCGCTCAACACGTTTGGCGCCTCGCCGACCAAGATCAAGACAACTGCCTGAGCCGCAACGAATTCGTAATTGCAATGCATGTATCCACTTTGGCCAAACTCGGTCACACGCTACCCCGCACCCTCTCCCCGGCCTTTTTGAGCTCCGTTGACATGGGCTTCGGTGCTTCAGGTCAGATCCGTATGAACTTGCCAAATCCCCATGCCAATTCGTTGCCCCAACCCCTTCCTTGCTCAATGCGACCAATTGATTCTCACGACGTGCCTTGCCCCGTTTCGGCCGCTGGGCTAGCAGCACCAGAAGACTCGGATGACGAGTCTGATTTGGGCTCTGCCCCGCCCTCGCCGCCTCCAGATCCCGATACGCTTCCGTCATCAGACGAGGAGGAAGAAGATGGTCCAGCCAACGCATTAACCTCGGTAGTGCCCCCGCCTTCCGCCCAGTTGGATCTACAAGCGCAACTGCAAGACCTTCAGCAGCTCCGGTCTCCTATGAAAGTTGCACCAACTGCAGCACCCCCCTCGGTCTCCGAAACTGCCAATCAAACAGCGCCCGTGACGCCACAGGCCCAGATGTCCCCAGCTTCCCCCGAACCTGCTCTGCCCCGCGAAGTGCCGCAGCCTGGACCCGAGCCTGAGCCTAGCCAAACAGCTCAAGTGGTGTCTGAGACGCCTGCTCCATCGGCCCCTGCGACCCAGGCCATGTCCACCACGCCCACAGTTGTAGAGGCCGATGAGGCTGACAACGTCGATGAGGCTGACAACGCCAACGAGGCTGGCACCGTCAACGGCGCGCCTGTCATGCCGGCCTCGGCACCCCCTACCATTGCTACTCAGGGTCTTGCTTCCTCTCTACCGCTGCCGCGGAAGTATCGAGATCAGCGTACCGAGCAGACTGAAGACCCCACACGCCGCCGAAGTAGCAATTTGAGCTTTCGCGATGAACACGGCGGCCCGTTGGTGGAGGAGCACGCAACCTACAGCAGCGAAGAGTATGACCGTGGTGATCACGATCTAGATGTGGAACGAAATCACATTGATGCCTCCATCGAGGTTCGTGCCAAGGCCTTTTTCCTTGACTTGCGTTGATTGACCGCCATCTTTCACGCTGCTTTGCTTGCCTGCATGCGTAGGCCACTCAGAGCTCACTTCAATCCGAGAGTGAACAATTCGACTCGGAGCTGGCCAGCCTACGCGAGCAGGTGAGCCTCAATGATATACCTTGCACGAACAAGAACAAGAATTCGTCCACTCACCTGTCACAAATTCGTTTGTTTTGTTTTGTTTTTCTCTCTCCTTTTCTGGAATCAAGGAGCGCGAGCGTGAGCGTCTCAGGGAAGAACGAGAGGCCAGCTTGGCGCGTCTTTCAGCTGCCCAGGCAGAAGCTGCTGCTGCTGCTGCTGCTGCTCAGCAAAAGGCAAAGGAGGCCGAAGAGCGACTGGAACGACTGCGCTTAGCTGACGAAGAGGAGGCGGCCAAGAAGCAAGCAGCAAAGGATGCTCAACGTCAAGCAGAAGAAGAAGCGGCTGCGAAGCGTGAAGCCATGGAGGTGGAGGCCAGGGCGGCCGCCGACGCCGAAGCCAAGGCGAAGGCAGCTGCAGAAGCTGAAGAGAAGGCCAAGGCAGACGCCGAAGCCAAGGCGAAGGCAGCTGCAGAAGCTGAAGAAAAGGCCAAGGCAGATGCTGAAGCCAAGGCCAAGGCTGCTGCAGAAGTCGAGGCCAAGGCCAAAGCGGCTGCAGAGGCGGAGGAACAAGCTGCTGCAGAGGCCCAGGCCAAGGCCAAAGCGGCTGCAGAGGCGGAGGAGCAAGCAGCTGCCGAGGCCGAAGCCAAGGCTAAAGTAGCTGCCGAGGCCGAAGCCCAAGCGGCTGCAGAGGCCGAAGCCAAAGCCAGAGCCGCCGCAGAGGCCGAAGCCAAGGCTAAAGCAGCTGCCGAGGCCGAAGCCCAAGCGGCTTCAGAGGCCGAAGCCCAAGCCAAAGCCGTCGCAGAGGCCGAAGCCAAGGCCAAGGCGGCGGCAGAGGCTGAAGCTGAGGCCAAGGCTCAAGCAGCAGTCAGCGCGACAGCGGCTGAACGTCAGACTGAATTCAGGCCTGTTCTACCTTCATCTGCTTCCCCCGCTCTGCCAATGAACACGGCCCCGAGCTCCGACAACAATGCCGCAGAGTCAGACTTTGCCGAGATCCAGCGTTTGCGGCTGGAAGAGAAGCGGCGCGAACGCGAAGAGCGGCGCAAAGCTCGCAAGCAGCAGCGTGAGGAGGAGGAACGTCGCCATCGCGCCAGCGTGGAGGCTGTGCAATCCCTGACCTTCACCTTGGACCAAGCTGTGAAGCTCGTTGACTTGGAAACGCCCATCGAAGAGGCACTGGAGCCGCCATCACCTTCCAAAGGCACTGCGAGTTCAGCGCCGGCGTCTTCGTTGTCTGCCTCCTCTACTATCAAGTCTGACACCACCACACTTGGCGGCCAACCCAGCCTCCCCACGGTTCAACCGCCTGCATTGTCACTGAGTCAAGGGCCGAGCTTGCCTGCAAGCCAGCCTCCCAAGCTACCTGACGCCACCCCTGCCCAGGAGGCTCCCGAAGCAGCAGCAACCACGAATGCAACGCCCGCCTCTGGTTACAACAATGACCTCGGCTATCGTCGCAACTCCAATGCCGCTCGTGCAGCCGCATTGGCCACAAATCGCTTCCAGCGTAGCTCGCGTGAAGATCGCGCAGCCTTCTTTGAAACTGGTTCAACTTCAGGTACCGTAGCCAGTAACGTTGATGCGACCATCAGTGAGCCGACCAATGCAAAGGCGCCTGAGCCAGAGGTTGCAGTCCCCACCGCAGACCCTGCTATCCCAGAGCAGGACGAAACCTCAGAGGATGCAGCAAATGCGGGCACCTACTACATGGTTTCTCCCTCTGGATCCGCTTTTCTTTCAGAGCAACAGCGAGCCGAGGCTGAGCGGCAACGCGTAGCCAAACAGGAGGCATTGGCTCGAGCTGCCACCAAGGTGGTGGCGGAACAGAAACGCGAACAAGAATCCGAATGGGTTCCTCCGTCGCAGCGTGTTGGCACGATCGGCAGCCCGGACATTGAGCGTCGTCGTCAAAGCATTACGGGACCCGGGCATTCGAGCGTACGCGCCGCTGCTGCCGCTGCCGCTGCCTCAAAACCATCTCGTGGGGCTGAACATCGCAGTAGCATTAGCCTTGTTGCCCCGGTTCAGCGTTCGCCCTCTCCTCCCCCCGTGGTGCAAGAGACGTCTGCCCCTGCACCAAGTGCACCCGCCCTGGCTACACAAAGCCAGACTGTGCACGAGGAAAGCCCACGTCAGCGTCTAGGAAGTGTGGCTGCTCGCATTGCCGCATTTGGAGGAGAAGCAGCCAAGGCACCCCCCTCATTTCGAACCAACTCGGTCAGCTCGCAAAAAAAGCCAGGGTTTGCAGTTACACCGGCCCCAATCGCCAAGACATCCCCAGCCCCGGTACAGGCCCAAGAGTTTCAGCCTGCGCCTCTCTCGCGCCGGCGCAGTTCCTTTTCGATTCAGCCACTTGTGGGTGGCGGTGCTTCACAGCCTGTTTCGTCTTCCCAACCGGAGCCAGAGCCCGCAGCTGTGACGTCGAACGTCTCACGAAACCCCATCACTGACCGGCGCGCCATGTTTGAGCGTGGATCCACGAGTGCACCCAACAAGGCGCCTAGTGAACCGACGTCATCTTCGAACTCGGTGTCCGGTGCCCGTGGTTTTGCGGCGTTCAACACATCGCGCAACACGCCTAACACGGGCCTCCGGACCCATGCCTCGTTTGGAGGTGTGAAAGCGGCGGCCCCAGTGACCGAGCCAGGCGCCGCTCAAGCCACGGGGGCCACCAGTGTTGCGAAAACCGTCAACCGCTTTGGGACTCCCATGTTCTCTGCTAGCTCTGCTGGAACTGGGATTGCTCGTTCCAACACTGTTTCGCACTCGACAGCGCCCACTGCCAGCTTCAAAACGAGTGCCAACGTGGGTGCAGCAAGCTCAGCCTCACCGCCGGCTTCCCCGTCAAGCTCAACGGCCAGCACTGGCGGTGGTGGTGCCACCTTCCGCGCTCGTGCAACCACCCAGCCGGCCTCAAGCCTCAATAGCTCCACCGACTCAACCTCTGCGAAGCAGGTGAAGCCGGGCTGCTGCCAAGTGTGTGAGCGCCAAGTGTACATGATGGAGAAGGTACGCCTGTGTGCATGTGTTGCTTGTGGGCACCGAGCCTTGCGCTCAGGCCCTCGTACCCTGGTGATGTGCGTACCCAGACTTCTTGGCTCACCATATCCATTTGACTCGTCATTTGCAGATCCAAGCGGATGGTAAGACATATCACAAGACGTGCTTTCGATGCCGCGAGTGTAACCGCACCCTGTCCACGGGCACGTATGCTGCCGTCCATGGTGCATTGTACTGCAAGCCCCACTTTAAACAGAAATTTCGCGAAAAGGGCAACTACGATGAGGTGAGCTTGCCCTGTTCTTGTACTGCTCGCAGAGTTTTCTTGTCCCCTACTTGCCCTGTGTGACATCAGAATGTTGCTTGGCAGGGATTTGGCCAAACTCAGCGCAAGTACGATTTTTCCAAGTGAGATCATCACCGCCGATGCGGAGATGCAACGCGCGCCTGCATCACCCATAAAATGTACCTCAGCCACTTGCAAGAGTTGTCGACTATACATTGGATGTACACAACCGTTTGTACATGATAATTCACATGTCATGACCAAAAGGGGTGGTCATTTAGACTCCCATCGAATTTATCAAAAGATGGGTGACTCTTTCGTTCATGGCCTCGTTTGGTTTCGATTGATATGATTTGACGTTGCGATGCTCTTGTTCTTTTTTTTAATTGTGTGGATTTCATTTTGTTCGAAAAATGCCGCCTGAGCCACCAGTGTAGACCCACGGGGCGCCTACATGATGGCGTTGAGCTCTGACATCAACCTGCGCACGCAATACAAGTGACCAGTTTGTTGAAGTGAGCTGTAATTGACTCTTAACCATGACAAAGGTGGAGCATCTCACATACCCGGGTCCCATAAGAGTCGGAGTAGGGCCGTTGAATAAGGATACGCCCTTGTGTTCCCATTTCAGCAGTTCGCCCGCCAAGAGTCGGTGGTTGGGATCCACTGTCAAAGCCTTATCCATGAAAGCGACAACAGCTTCTGAACTGCGATCACGCGCGATTCTGCCCAAAGCGCAGAGTCAGACGGCAAGTTGAGTAAACCGTTTGTGCGTGCCGCGGCCCCGACACGACCACCATGCTTGCAGAGCGCAAGCGAGGAGCCAGCCAGATCAAGATGACACGTACAGGGTATTGAAACGCTGCGAAACTTGACGTTTTTTGTGGCCTTTAGCAGGTAAGAGGGGGCAGTCCTCCAGCCAAGCGAACGAGTCGGTTCCACAGAGCTGTACGGGGCAACAAAGAACCATCATGATACCAAGCGTCGAAAAAAAAAAACAGGCCCCCTGTTCAAAAATTGATTGTCGTCAGATCTATCGCCGCATGACAGCTCAAACCACGACCTTTTGAATCTGAATAAACTGATAAGTTTCGGCTTTTGTCCGGCCGTCTGCTGAACTCGTGCGACCGTCAAAGAGCGGATCAAGGTTGAAAAGCTCGCCCATCACAACGGCCTGGGTGAATACGACGGGTAACATGGGATGGCAAGACACGGAGCGCACAGGAGTCAGTGGTGTGTCACGTCAGTTGAGGAAGGAGAGATCGGGTGGTGAGACAAGGACGAATGCCCTACCAAGCTCCACGAGTCAATCTTCTCGGGATACGAGACTTGACCGGCCAGAAGCTCTGGGGGGCGATACCATTGCTGGGCGAGGAGAAAGCCAGAGCATAGCCGTGAGCCGAGCACGTGTGTGGTCGACAGGCATGGGTAAGTCTCCACTCGTGGCATAGGACAAACGGACCGAGCAGACGAGCGCTGTATGGCCCTTGCGTTCATTATGAACATCTGGGTGATGGTATTTGGCCAGACCAAAATCGGCCAGCTTGATGACGCCTTGTGCGCTGAGGAGAATGTTTGCAGCTGAAGGTGACAACGGGGCAAGGTGGCAAGCACGCAATGATGAGCATAGGAAATTCTCGAATGGTGGTGGGTGCAGATGCCTAAAGAATGACAAATGCAAAAGCAGACATCATACGTTTCAGGTCGCGATGCAAGACGCAATTCTTTTCAAGGTGGTCCAGTCCACGCAGCATTTGCAGGGCCAGTCCTTTGAAGATTGTCGTGGAGACGGGAGATTTGCGGGATCCGGCGGGCTTTTTGGCTTTGATGGCGGTGAGGATGCGGTTTAAATCATGGTCGACGAATTCGAGTACCATGTAGCAAAATTTACCCGACTTTGTGTTCTTCACCTCAGCTGCGCCCCGACCAGAACACGCACACGCAGCGCTGAGTCATGGACATACGCGGCAACAAGTTCGGGCACTCTTTGTCGGTAAAAAGGAGCGGCAGAGCATGTTGGGGCAAGTACAAACATTCTTTGCTAACGACGGCAACGGATTGCAGTTGCACAATGTTTTCATGGCGAAGCTGCTTGAGAATCTGGATTTCGCGCAGTGCCGTTTGTGGAAACCCGTTGGCCTCTTGCTCCGTTTTGATCTTTTTCAGGGCCACAATCTGCTGGGTGGCCACGTGACGACAGCGCTTCACCTCACCATAGGTGCCTTCGCCACCCGTTCCATCGTTAACGGGCGAAAACTTTCTGTGACCCGGCGAACAATGGTGATGAGTCTCAACCAACCCCGTCAGACCGTGCGATGGTGGCAAGCCGAGAAAGCTGAGCCGGGACGGAAAAGACGACATACGTGGCGTTGTCAATGCGCGTGAACTGAAAAGAAAAGGCTTTTTTACGTTTTGCAGACGGTGCTTCACTAGCCATGCTGGCCAGTGCTGTGCTGCTCTGCGCTGCGCTGCGTTTGGAACAGGCCAATCACCTCCGATGACGACACCAAACGGTACGCCAACCCCTCACGGACCGGTTCCACCACCCTGACGCTTGGATGCTTGTCTAGCCCGTGACGGTAGCTTTCAACTGGTCTGGACGACTCCTTTCCTGACGCGTATCCTGTGTTCAACTCGTCTCCGTGCAATCTCTCCGCCGCTGTGCGGTCCGTCACCGTGCGGTCTCTCCGCCGCTGTGCGGTCCGTCGCCGTGCGGTCTCTCCGTTGTCGTGCGGTCTGTCCGTCGCCGTGCGGTCTCTCCGTCGTCGTCTGCGCTGCCGTTCGATCAGCCGTGGATTAAATACACCACAGAAATGATGTCCTCTCTGAAAGACTCTCAAATGCGTACTGTCTCTTGTTGCCTTTTGCTTTCCCTTTGTTACTAAACTTTCAAGCATGTCAACGCCTCCTCTCTCTTGTATCCGTCGCTTTTGGCTCTCTCTCTCTCTCTCTCTCTCTCTCTCTCTCTCTCTCTCTCTCTCTCTCTCTCTCTCTCTCTCTCTCTCTCTCTCTCTCTCTCTCTCTCCTCGATTGTCAGATTTGAAAGGCCGATATCGTCACTGCATTCGTGGTTTGTGTTCTTCAAGCCTTCGCGTATGCTGAGTTCATCTCTTAAGGTTCATTCGCCTTCTTTCTCTGAGATATAGCTACCCATTGGCCCTCGTCTCTGACTTACTTGTAGAAAGCATGCGAACAACACTCGCTCTCTCCCTTGTTCATTCTACACCTCTTCAGTACAACCTCGCCAACCTCTCTCTCTCTGAAAGGAAAAAGGTACGACCTCGTCACCTCCCGCCGCTGCCGTCGCCGTCGCCGCTGCCGGTTGCCATCGTTGTTGGGGCGATCTGCAAGCAGCTTTTATATGCACCAGACAGACGTGGTGTATCGGGTCGATCAATGCCCCTCCTCCTCTTTGTGTTTCCCCCCGATCAAAGTCCGGCTCGCTTGGTTTGGTTCACTCATACACCTCACTCGGCTCGCGCGCTTCTTCCAGGGCCCCTCCTCCGGTGTTCCGCCTAATCCGTGCAACGCCACGCGTAGCATAGCCGTCATCCAAGTGAGACACGACCTTCAAGCAAAAGGACTCTTCTGAACGATCCCGGGCCTTTGCCTTGCACTTGGCAGGCTCGCTTCCGCTCGGGGCAGGGATTTCTATTGGCCCCGTCGCACCGCACAACCGCCCGCCTCCCTAACGAGGCCTCTCTGGCCTGCTCCTCCGATATCCGGCATGGTACGCAAGCTTGAGCTGACGGCCGCCTCTTGATCTGCCAGCCGCACTCCTTGGGGAGATACGATCCAGTTTACACGACCCAGTTTACACGCCACGCCACTGTATCCTCGCAAGCCTATCTGAACCTATCGGGCCCAGGCTCTGAGCGCCATGGCGTCGGCCACCGGCACCAACACCAACTCTGGCGCCGATGCATCGGGGTGGTGGGCCATTTATCACACTATGCAGGTCAAATATCAGCATGACCTGCTGCCCCCCAACATGGATCAATTGCTCCTTGAGGTCGGCCAATTCAACGACCTGGTGCGGAATGATGAGATCAAACTGCTGCATGTAGACGCTGGTTCGGATCTCGGTGCCAGCGCCTTGCTCGCGGCTTGGATTGAAGGCTATGCCCAGCATCTTCTCAGCCGTCAAACCTCGTCGGATCGCACCGTCGCCTTTCACTTTTGCGAGTGCACCCCATACTCTCATCTTCAACGCACCACACTTTGCAAGCTCATCACCGACCTGGAGCTACAGCTCGGCCAACACGATGCTGCCCCTCTCCACCTCCTCAATGTCAACGCCCTTATCGCCAGGCTGCAGGCCCTCCTTTCCCGCAATCAGCGACCGGCCATCATCCTCCTGACAGACCTTCAACTCTGGAGCCTCGGCAGTTCCACCTCGGACCTCACCTGGCTCACTGAGCTCGCGTCTCGGCCCAACACAACCCTCGTACTAGCCACGAGCGAAAGCAAGCTGACGCGTCATTTTAAGCGAACCCCCGGCTACCACCGCTACCCACTTTTAACGCGTGATCGCAACGCCGTCATGGCTGAAACCGCCGCTACCATGTCCCACGCGCTCGGTACCTCGGTCCACGTTGGCCAGCTCTTCCCAGTCTTTCAGGAGATCAAGGTCAGTCTGACTCGACTCCGCAGCAACAGCCGTTTCCCTGTGCCTTTTGTGTCGGACCGGGCGCATGCGAGGGAGGAAGGAGACTTGTCAGACGATCGCTTGCGCCTCTTCTTGTCCATCTTGACCCTTTGTATATTCTAAGGGTGTCTTGCAAGCGAGGGCAATCCGAAGAGTATCAGTCACCGGTCCACTCTTGTGGGCGAGCTCGATGCCACCACATCTCATGTGATCCACCTCCCTCCTGCTTCAAACGCAGGTCAAACGACTTGGCGGGCTTCTTTCCCGCACAGAGTGTCCGACTCTCCAATGGTTTGTGACGCCCCTCATCTCACTCTACTTTTCATAGGATACCCATGTAAAAAGTCACCACCGCTCCGCCTCTTCCCTCATCAATAGGAACGTGGCGCGCCTTCTGGCTCGGGCCTCTGCAGCGCTAGCTCTTGGCGAAGAAAAGCCCTCGCTCCGCACAGATGCTGCCATCCGACATGCGCTTCAGCTTTCGGCTCAACCTAGCCAGCAAAAGCGCATGGAGAGTGTTTTGGATGCCGTTCTTGCGACGCACAACTCCGTCCGCCGGTTTGTAGGCCGCCATCAGATGCTTGTACTTTTTGTCAAAAATGAGCTTACACTGCATGTTAACCCTATGCGCAGCGACCTGATTCAAGTCTTGGCAATCATCGCTGCCACCGCAACGGGTGCCTCACCAGCTGAGCTGTCTCTATTGCTCGGACCCGACCCTTTGACATTGCGCACAACAGTATGATGCAGTGCAACACCCTAAGCCAGACCATACAAGCCTCGCAAGCGGATCTTGTTGGCTCGAATCTCACGTCTTTGACTTGACCTTTGTTTCCAACCCCCGTCCATCTCGATTAGCTTCTTCTGCCGCTACAACCCCTGCTACAGGGTGACGTCAACGATGTAGTGCCCCTTCATCTGGTTTCACCGCTTTTGAAATCAGGCATTGCTCACTGGGCAGCTGAGCTCGGGATCGAGGCTGACTGGGCACAGCATTGCCGGTGGCGGTTCGTGGGCGCCACTTTTTTGCCGCGGTGCCCTCCATGTGTGCCTCTGGCGCCGCTGGCGGCAGCGTGACAAGACTCATCACTTCACCCGCGTTGTCATTTTGCAACTTCAGACTGTTTCTGAGCATTCGACACCACGAGCCTGAACAGGAACCGCGTTGTGCGTCCGAGCTTCAAGCATGGCCACCGACCCCGGGCCAGGTACGCCAGGCTATTCGCGTGCATGACACTCGCAAGACTCTTGCTCGCTCACTTGTAGGCTCTTCTGCCGTGTACTCTGCGCTCGCGTATTAGGCCACTCCTGAAAATGCTATGTTACTCGTGGCCGCCGCGTCCCCTACGCTAGTTGGCACTGAGCTCAAGTGCGCTTTACGCCACATGTGCTCTCGCACCATCGCACTCACTTCACCATGCGTGGTCACTCATGTTTATCCACCACTTCTCCTTCTTAGTTTTGCGGACATGACCAAGTTGGCCACGCCATCGGCGTTTGAGGAGCTCATGCAGGTGCTGCGTTTGCATCGAGCATTTAAATCCATCGAGTATGTTTTTATTTGTTTCACCCCTCCCCAACACGCACACGCACGCATCAAACTTACCCGTCGAGGCTTTTCCATTCATTGTCGCATGTGAATGCTTTATTATTCTCACACCGACTCACACCCGTCTGCATCGGCGCGTGAACCGTGTACATATAAGTCTAAGTGGGATTGGCTTCAACGATGACCAGGCGGCGACCCTTGCACAAAATTTGCAAATGTGTCCCAAGTTGGAGTCTGTGCGGTTCGTAAAGTCTTCGCATTGCTGTCGCGCCTCGACAAGTCATGTCTCATGTCCAGGCTCTTTTTTCTTTTTCTTCAACTTTTTTTTTACCTCATCCGCAATAAAAAATGGCAAATACAGGTTACACAAAAACCATATCACGCGTACTGGAGCCATGGCCATGGCCCTGCATCTACCAGCTCGTGCCTTGGTGAGAATTGTTTTGCGATGACAAATTGACCTGGGCCTATACTCGCCGCAGGTACTGACGCTCGGCACCACCCTTCTTCAGGTATCTGGCGTTGAGGAGTGGAAGCGAGCTTCTGTGCTGGTAGCCATTCGAGAAGGCACTGCCAGCGAACTTTGCCTGGATGAGAACATGATTCTGCCTCCCCCCATTATCAATTTCCTGGGCAATGCGCTGGCCTCTTGTGAAGCCGTCACCCGCATCACGTCAGTCTCCGCATCCAAGTCATGTTCAGACGTGATACGACTGCTAACGTTTGCCACGCATGTCTTTTGTGGGTTTAAAATGCCACAGGCTGGTTCGCCAGACGCTAACAGACGACCAAGCAACAGCACTTGGACACGCTATGGCGCGCATGCCAAGCCTTACGCACCTCAAGTCAGGATGTGTTGCGCTGTGTTCTGTCATGCCTGCGTTTGTCCAACGCTTTCATCTCATCTTGCTGTTAAACGCTTGTATCTCATATAGATGGAGCAATTGTGGCTTGAACAACAACGGGGTCCTTGCCCTCTGTGATGACCGACACAATGCATTGCGTCTGCGCCAGCTCGAGTATGTGGCAAGCGTGGGGCCAACGGTGTACCCATACCTGTTCAAGTACATGCCCGATTCTCCACGATGCTGACGTAGTTTTGATGCGCTCGTTGTGCACTATCGTAGCTTGTCTCAGAATAAACTGCGAGACGATGTTGGTGCTGCCCTCGGCCGGTGTTTGAAGGGAGCCAGCCCCTTGACACATCTCAAGTAGGTAGCATGTGCCCACGAATGTTTCTGTCTGGTCTGGGTTTTGCTGCTGCTCCCTATCGCCTGAAACCCCTGCTGTGAGCATTCTCCCACTGTGTCAAAAGGCCCTCTCTGACTTGTTTGTGAAATGCCGCTCCTTATTTACAACACTTTCAAATGCAGTTTGGCGGACAACCTTTTGCAAGACAAGGGTTCGCGAGGGCTTGGCGATGCGCTCAAGAACAACACAAATCTGAAAGTGCTCAAGTGGGGGACTTGCCAAGGCCCGCCACCCACACCTGACAGTGCATTGCTGCGCTCTAAAATACAGCTCACTGCGCGTGGTTCTGCTCGATTGCACGCTCTTGGCTGACAGCTTGTCTCGGAACAAATATATTACGCAGATGGGCGTTCGCTTCCTCTGCGAAGGCCTCAAGTCCAATACGGGGCTGCGCCTATTTGCGTTCGTTCTGTTGCGACCCCCCTAAATACCTGTGCTCGTATCTGAATCCATGTGCATGAACAGATGTAAGCAGGTGCGCTCACAGAATTTTTCACCTTTTTTAGATTTGTCGACAATATTGGCACTGGGGATGCTGGAGCCCTGCAGTTTGCAGAAGCTCTTCGTCACAATCGAAGCCTTGAGGAGCTCGAGTAAGCTGGCGCACGTTGCTTTGAGCATTTTCACCGTAGTCAGGAGGTATCTTGCAGCTCACGTTGTGCCTTGGACCTGTCTTCCCCACCTAGTATACATGGCAACAATATCGGCCCAGTGGGCCTGAATGCTTTACAGGACGCCGCGCAAAATTGGCCCGGTCATCTCCAAGTTTAAGCCCTCTACAAGTTTCACATGTCATTTCTCAGCTGCTACCAACATTCAATTTACATCTGATCGACCTGGCTGCCTTTTGTGCTGTTTCTTGCTACTTGATATCGCCCACCATAACCCCCCGAACCACAGCAATTCCAGATTCTATTATAATCTTCTATCAAGAAACATCCAACATACAGACAAGTTCGCCAAGCTGCACGCGTGCATACACACTTCAAAACTCATGCGGCCATGGCATTGAGGTGCAACAGGGCAAACCAACAAATCTCGACGATTAATCAAACAAAAATGTACCAACGTTCTTCTTCCGTCTGAGTCTCAGCACATGCATCGGGCACCAATTGGGCACAAATGTTGACTGAAGCTAATGAAATAATCTTAAAGTGACCAATCCAAAGTGTAACTACTTGGGAGGAGGGCACTCCTCCAATCCTTCCAAAAAGTCAATGCATTTATCCAAGGCATCATCGGCGTTGCGATGAGAGAAGCTGAAGATTTCCCAAAGTCGCGCTTCCACGTTCTCAATCTGTCAAGATGGTTCAGCCCACAGTGAGAAAAAAACGTACAACTCGCAATCACCATGAACACGCAACAACAACAACAACAATAACAGCAACAACAACAGCAACAACAACAACAACAACAACAAGCTCTGCAGTCCTAAAGCAATATGAAATACCAAACCCAGCGTGATGCAAACTCAAAACATTCTCAAGCTGGCACGAAGCAACGTACGTCGGTCAAATGCTTTTCCAAATTCTGCAGGCGCAACTGCAATTGAGAAGCTTGGCCGGCCGATTGTGGCCGACGAAGCGGAGAGTGGTCGCGCTTACTGCTGCCACCCCTATTGCTGCGATGCATATGTGGTGCTTGATGCTGCGGCAAGTGTATGTGTTGGTGCTGGGGCAAAAATGATCCATCGGAGTAGGAAGGCACGCCAAGCACGTATTCATGCATGCCCGACTTGGGGCGCGACATGTGGGTCATGGATAGATCTGGGCGCCCGTAATGTGATGCAGCGTCTGCTTGCTGGCGCACCTCGTCGTGGTGGCGGCTCAGTGGGGAGCCTTGGCGTGCGTCCAAATGCATGGGCGACATGACTGTGTGACCGCGATTTGGAGGCCGGGGCAAGGAACCTCGCGTTGGAACAGAAGGGCCGTGGTCATGAAACCCAAAGGAGAAGTAAGATGCTTTGTCCATGCTTGAGTCGTTGCTTGACACGGATGAAGTGGTTTCAGAGCGCGTCCGTATAGGACTCTCTCGGCGCACGGCCACAATATTAGCATGAGAGCGACGCCGCGATCGACCACCCGCGTTGACGCTTCGCACACGTGTGTCCACGCCCATAGCCTCAGCTTCGTGGCGCAAATCCAACTCGACATCATCGATAGGAATGAGAGCGTTATCCTGAGCCATCTGTAGACAGGATCAGACGCAGGCCACAAGGACAAGAGTCAGATGGAGGCCAAAGACGGCAATGAGCAGGCAAGAAAGGTAATTTTTGCTCAGCAGTGCGTGGGTCTGCATGAATGCTTGACACTCACCTGGGTCGTGATTGGAGCAGAATCGTCGATGCGAAGGGAAAAGCTATACATGGAACGCTGTGCGACCATGCACAAGCATCACGCAGATCCCCAAATCGTGAGAATGCCAACGCGGATCAGCGCGGTGCGGTAGGCGCTTCTGGTCTTGATCAACCGTGACAAGTAGCGTGTTGAGAAAACGATGAACATACCCGTGACAAGCTGGGATGACGTCGACGATGAATTTTACGCCACCAAGCTTGTACCTTGTGCGTGGCCGTCAGAACCTTGACCTCCCGCTGGCGGCAGATGTCACGCACGGCTTTGCGATCACTGCTGCTCATGACCTTGAACACTTGAACCTTTAGCAATTTGCTCACAAACTGATAAGCAGGCCACGGCCAATTATCGTGTGGCAAAAAGTTGACAACACTGCGCGGGATGTTCTCGCACGGCACGAAGATCTCGGCTTGTTGAAGTTGATGAAAGTGCTGCAGGTTGGCAACGAAAGCAAGTCACATAACGCAAGGTTAAACGTCGACGGTGACTGGTGAAATATCATTGGGCTAAGCAGAATGAAACCGCCTTGACTTTATTAAGAGAACCCGAGGAATGAGCCTGCCTGGGCATGGCATAGACACGGTAACAAACATACCATCAACAACATCTCACGGTTCACCGTGCGGTGGGACACTTGGTGCATGAGAACCTCCAGCATGGCCGGTGTGAAAGAATCCAAGCTGCTGGCCGTCTGCGATATGATGGGTTGGTCATGCAGGTCAAGTTCTCGTGCAGGTGGGTAAAGCAACACGTCAACTGCGCAGCGGCAGAAGCCTGGGCCGTACCTTCACAATCAGCTGGTGATAACTGTTGAGCGTCTCGTAGATGTGCAGCGCAGCATGACGCATGCCCACCGGAGTGATAACATCCTTGAGATTTTCAGCCAACATTTCAATGCGACCGTTGCCCCATTTACGAATGGCAGCACCGTTGCCGTTGCGCAGGGCCTGAGCAGACAAAAGACTCTAGAAACACGATAATGGATGACACAACCATCCCAGAAAGCAGGGGCAGCATGCGAACCATGAGAAGGAAGGTGGGCGTGTGGGATCCGCAGGTGATCGCTGAGAGGCGAAGCCAAGATGGGGAAGATGAATACACGAGGCTTGTTGGGGCACACCTCGACTAAATCGACAATCATACGCGGATGGCCAGCGGTGCGATCATCAATCAGCTACAGATGGGAAGGAAAAGAAGAGGATTGCCAGGGTGAGTAACGGTGATGGCATAGTTTGCGCATTTCCACGAGCGGCTCGGGTCGGAAACAACGAGGCAACAACTACTCTGCGAGCAAAACGTACCTTCACTAAAGAAGGTGGCAAATCGGCCGGCCGCACAACCACGCCACTGGGCTCGGCGTTGCTCAAGACGGTCGCCGCCCATTTCAGACGAGTTCGCTCAGAAAGCAACCGCAGGTCTAGACGGGTGTTGGTGCGCTCTGCAAATTTGATCAGGTCCAGCACCTCCACGCGCTTGCACGTCTCCAATGGGTTGGAGAGCACAAACAAAATCAAAGGTTGTAGCAACTGTGCAAAGGCAAAAAAAAAAAAAAAAAAAAAAAAAAAATTGAAGCATGTGTAAGTTTGAGGCATGCATGGCCAAGACTTTGGTGCAGGTAAAGACCACACGTGCTGGCCGATCATATTTGAAAATGAGCGTACGTGATCTTCACGGGAGTCGCAGAGTCGAGCCAGTTCGTAGAGGAGCAACCAGCCACCATCGTGTGCAACATCCACCGAGTTGTGAAAAAGTCGCATCACAAGAAAAGTAGGATACTCGTCGGCGTAGCTGGTGACGATCCGAGCCACGATTCGCACAACCAAGACGTCGTTGATGGACACCTCGGGAAGCTGCAGACAACACACAGCCAGGCACATCAGCACTTATCCAAGCCCCAGCTAACAGCGTACATGAACTGCGTGCACACATACCTCGCCCATAGGAAGATCCTCCAAGTGACGCCACAGGCTGATAGGGATGGCTTTGCAGCCAACCAAGCTATGGTGTGACCAATTAGGGACAGACCAACAATAAGAAGAAGGGAGCAAGGAAGACACTGTCTGATTGTAAAAGCGCACACGCCACACATCATAAACACCGACGCACTCTTCGCTTTCTCGATCATTTGGGGCAAGCATGGTTTCAATCCACTTCTCCACGTCAATATCCTTCTTTTTCAGATTGGTAAAAAGCTATGCCAAAACGCGTTGTTCCAATCAAAAAGCGTCCGTTGGTGAGACGTGCACAAGTAGCGCGCCCATCAGTCTCATCAGGCCACGACAAACCTGTTGAAGGATGGCAGCGGCGTATTGCCACTTTTCATCGCTCACGAGAACCATATGTCGTGGGCCAGCATGCTCGCCCTGCGTCTGCTTTCGACGCTGCGCCTGGTCTCCCACGCGCAACATGGCGCGCTGATCACTGGGAGCAATTACCACGTTCATCCCACGGTCGCGGGCGGCTGCAGCCAAGCACAGACAAATTGATCGGCAACACACACACACATACATGTGAGTTGCATGTTCAAAAAGAAAGCCGTGCATAGACTGGAGCCCTTGCAGCCCTTGCCAGCATGGGATGAGGGCATTCTTGAGTAACCATGCGATAGAGTCAGACTGGAAAGCACGTGGAACGAAGCAGAGCTAGATGTCCAACGTACAGCGCATCAAAGCTGCCGCCAGTGGGGTTTTGCCGTAGCCGGGTTGTGCGGTCAAAAGGATTGTTCCCCCCTGTACGCCCAGGAGCAAGCCAGAAGACGACGTGAGTTGCGGAATGAGGGCGGCGTTGAGGCCTGAAAAAGCCCGCGAGGCTGGGTTGGCATTTCGAGTAGGCCCAAAAAAGCGGTGACCAAGCAGCTGCCACGCACGCTATGATTATAAAGACGTCCGAGCCAACCGCGAAGGGTTTCCAGCTCGTCTTCGCGACCTGCCATGTACGTGTCTTCTTCCAGACGATCATCATGATCGCTCTTGAGATAGTCAGAGAGGATGCTGGAGCGGGGGGCTGGTTGAAAGGCTGGCACGGGGTGGGCCTTGCCCTTGAGTGTCAGGGGCTGCAGCGTTGTAAATTCAAAGTCATCTCCAGCATATTCAGCCACCACGGCCCGCGTGGCCTCATCGATCAAAACGCCTGGACACGACAAGGCCAAGACCAGTGAGCGGCGCGCAAAGTTTAGAGCGACGGGGCTAGTGCTGCACGACGAGAAGACAAGTGTCCATACTTGATGCCGTGGCCTTGGCCATGAGGCGTGCCGAGAGGTTGACGGCATCGCCAAGAACGGTATATTCATGGCGTTCCTTGGAGCCAACAACACCGCAGAAAACACGGCCGGTGGTCACGCCAACACGCGCAAACACGTGATCACCCAGATTACTGTCCCCCATTCGTTTGCACCAGAGGTCGCGGTCGTGAGAAGGTCTGATAGTTGGCGGACGGGCATGATTGGCGGCGAAGACACAATGTGTACCTGATACCAGCTGCCAAGTCAAGGGCGGCACAGACGGCGCGAACGGGATCATCGCCATGATGCACAAAGGGAGGAAGGCCAAACACACAGAGTGCTAGTAGACCCTTGTCGTCCACAAGAAGCTTGTTGATGACACCCTCGTAGTTGAAGATGACGCGCTGCAACTCGGTCATGAGCCGCTGGCCAGCCGCCACGGCCTATGGACGAAAAGGATGGTGCTTTGAGCTGGCTCAGCTTCGGGAGCCAAGACAATCCAAACGAGACAAACCTCTTTGCAGTCGCCACTTGGAGACGGTTCTAATCGTAGCCCGCGAATGTTGACAAAGACAATGGAGAGCTGTCCATACCCAGCGTGGTGAGTCAGTGACGAGGCAAAACAATAGGCCTCAACGGCGGCGGCGGCGGGCACGTACAGTTCGCAGTTCGGCGATATGCTCCGCTGTGGAGGCTTCAAGGCGAACACGGGCAACTTTTGGGATGTAGCGAGCCATGTACGGCACCAAGCTGGTGGTTACCGGGAGCACAGGTGGAGTGCAGTCCGTGATCACGTGCTCGGTATCGACTGAGCGCAGCTTGACAAAACGCTTTAGGTAGTCAATGTCTATTTCAACACCGCTGTATATGAGCCTCGGCCCGCATATTCGAGCAACCGGGATGGGCGCATGGTGGATCCATGGTCACGACGTGGAAGGCGGATAGGCAGGCACCAAACCTGAGAAGCCATCAGCGCTGGCATCCACGACCGGATTTGTCAAGGGATCCACCTCGACCAGATCCCCGAGCAAGTCGTGACTCTCTGCATCATTAGAAAGGACACGGAAGCCATGAGTACGCATGCACGTGTGTATGAGATCCAAACGCATGGGATCAAAGCGGCAGCTCGCTCGCTTCCCTGGCTTCAGGATACGAGTCAGCAGACCGAGTACCGACCTGGAGATAACACGACCTCGCCTGCGATGCTGTTGGCCTCTGCAATTGCAATTTGCTTGAGTGGTTGGCCAGCCAGAACGTACTCCCAGCATTTGAAGACGCCGCCCACATGGATGGCAGCCAGCTTGCCCACCTAATCATTTTTTTTTATATATATATTGATAAAAATAGGGTGAGACGAACAAAAGAGATGGTGGATACCATGAAAAGCAGCCGACTTACGCCAAGACCCATGTGAAGGTTCAAGTAATGAGTGTCATTCCCGTCACTTGTGTGGGCAGGCCAAGGACAAAGCTTGAGAAGTTCAAGTGCACAAGCGGCGGCTTGGGTGGCCGCCTGTTGTAGGTTGCGACAGCCGTTGTTGCTTTTGGGATTGGCAGCCCAGGTGACGGTGACAGCATCACCTGCAAACTTGACGACATCACCACCGTAGGACTGTGGAGCGGGCATTGAGTGAGAGAAGGGGCGCAATTTCATTCAGGCAAAGGAAACAATATGAGAAGGTAGGGCGAGGGACCCTGTGCGTACATGTGCCGTGCCGATGAGTTGTGTGAAGAACTGGTTGATCACGCGACACAAGTCTTCGGCGCCGCTGTCATGGGCCTCCTCATCGTGAAGAAAGTTGTCCTCGTACTTGGCAGCAAGTCTCTCCGTGAGTGCCGTAAAGCCACTGCAGTCAGTGAAGAGGACGGCAGCTTCATAGACCACGCCGCACTCACGCTCGATGCCCATGTGTACGTTCTCAGCGAGAAAAGTATGAAGTTGGTGTGAGAGGAAGGGGCGGTACGGGGGGGCCTTGAAGGCAAATTGGTGAGCGATGGAGACCAAACGGATTGACTCCTTAATCTTGAGCCAGTGCTGTTTAGCCCGGGAAGAGCGGCGGGCACTGAGTGTATCGCTACCAGGCGGTGGTGTTGTGGGAGGTGGCGGCCCTCCTTCCTTGACAACTTCGGAAGCAGCAGTCGGGGGTGGATTACTGGTTGCCACCCCAATGACCGCGGCTCGGGCCGGGGCGGCGGCGGAGTCGGCCTCTTCTTCTGCCGCTTCGGAGGACAGGCGTCGTGTTGGGCCTGAAGCTAGATTTGAAGCGGGGCAGTTCTGGGCGGGCGAGCTGGTGGGCGAGGAGGTAGTACCTGCGCCACTGCCAGCGCCATTCCCGAAAGTAAACTGCACGCGCGAAAGGCGCTGACGCCGTGGTGCCGGCTCCTTGATAGCTTGGGCCTTGGCAGTGGTGGCGACTTCGTCGCTCGGGGGCGCGGGTTGCGGTGGGACGACAACATGGCTGCTGCGTTCGAGAGAACGACGGCGGCTCTCGGCGGCCAGCGTGGCAGAGTCGGGCAGTGAGGCGCCGCGAACAATGTGCTGGGAGTCCATGATATCGTGGCCGTTGTTGGTGAGGATGCTCGGCGCGGGAGGTGCACTGACACGGCGGGAGGTGGATAAAACGGCGTCAGTATGTTTGGAGGGACTGGCGTTGAAAGCGACAGGATCACGACGCACGGCCCGAGGAGGACCGTGCGCCAGAGGGCCAGTCCCCACGAGGCCACCCTCAGAGTCCAGTGCGCCGTTGGGTCGAGGAGGAGAAATGGGGCGGGCTTCCATCACGAGGGCGGCGGCTTTGGGGTTGATGGGTGAAGTGGGGGTTGGATGAAAACCGTTGCGATTTGCGGTGGGTGATTGGGAAGCTGAATTGAGCTTTGGAGCCACGGCTGATGATGCGGGTGCGGCCGCTGATGCGGCTGTAGCGTTGCTCTCTGCGGGATTTTTGCTGGCGGCTTTTCCATTGCCGTTCATGCGATGCTGAACAGCAGGGTGATGGAAGGCACCGGCTCGCGCCGCATGCCGGCCTGCCGCAGCCTCGGAGAGCTTTTGCAGCATGGGTGTGGGGCCAGCGCGTGGCCCGTTTCGCGGGGGCATGGGTGCAGAGACGGAAGGGTCACCCACATCTATGTCAGCTTGCAGCATGATGGGAGGCACGGCATCGGAGAGGAAGCGGGGCCGCGGAGCCTCTGCGTTGGGCCGGATGGTCGTTAGTTTGGTGCCCCACATGATTGTCTGAGTGGTACAACTGGCCACGACAACGCCAGAAGAAGGACTCAAGTGGGGGTGGGGCGTGCCCCAGATTGCAGGACGAGAAGAAAAAGTCGAATCAGGTTTTGTTTTTTCTTCAGGTCGCTGAGGCGCTAGGCACCATGGCGGGATTCCGGCGTCGCCAAGGACTGCAAAGGTAGGCAAAGCTTGGACGGGTGCAAAAAAAAAGGGGGGGCTCTTCTTTCAGCGACTGGTTGACAAGACAAGCCTGCTCCTGAAGCAGCTATCCGGCAGCAGGCAGGGCCACGCCAAAGGCAATGAGATGATCAGTTGCAGGACATGGACACGGTGCACGGTGCAAGGGTTGTTGTTGCCGTTGCTGGTTGTTGGTGTGTTGTTGCCCGAGTGGCGAGAGAGGGACGTCAGTCAGTGTGTGGGCACACCGCGCACCAGGATTTGTATGACACAGAGGCAAGACGACAGGCTCGGGAGGAATAATGCAGCCAAGAGCAAAAGTCCGCGCACAGGGGAGGAGACGGTCAACAAACGCACCCACAGATGGACGGACAGGCAACCAGTCAAAAGTGATTAAAAAAGTGGTAGCAGTGTGTGGGAGAACCAGAGCGTGAATGGCGGGTGGAGTTGGGGATGATGGAATGACGCGAGAGAGCGAGAGAGAGAGAGAGAGGAGGGAAAGCCATCAGAGGGCGGACATGAACCAGGACGTGAATGTCAAGGGAAGGGGACAACGAGGGATAGTGGTTAAGCTTTGACGTGAATGCTCGACGCACAAGGGGAGGGGGCACAGAGGAGGAGGGGGCGGACAGAAGCAGGGAGGTGAAGCGGACACGACAAATGATGTTGCAAGGTCGGGGCACAACGCGCGAGTTGGCAACGGGGTGGGTTGTGGGTGTGGGTATGGCACCAACTGGGTCTGCTTCGGTACGAGACGCCAAGGCAACCAGGAACACGGCGCTGTCAAGAGGTGCCGATCGGCTGCCATATCAAGTCGCTTCTTACCTCATCAAAGGGCACAGCCACCAAATCACACACACAGACACACACACCCGTCTACTCGACAAGAAGCGCCAACAACCGTCTCTCTTCCGTCAGGTCCACCCTTACCAACGGTATCAGCGAGAGGGACAGAGACACACACAGGGAGAGAGAGAGGAGGGGGAAGGGAGCGAGAGCGGGGACGGGAGGCTTTGAAAGAGAGAAGGCAGGGGCGGAGGGGAAGAGAGGGAGCTAGGCAGCAGGGCCAAGCAGCCGAGGTGCCAACGAGCCAGCAGCAGTAGCAGCAGCAGCAGAGCCAGGGGTCCCCAACCTTACCAGTGAGACAGAGAGAGTAAAGCAAGTGTGTGTGTGTGTGTGTGTGTGTGTGGTTGGATACAACAAAGTTCTTTTGTTTGCTCTTGATTAACATGTCTCTCATTTCTCTCTATTCTCTGTCTCAGATCTCTCTCTCTAAATCTCTTAGAGACTTGTCTTTCTTTCTCTCTCTCCTTCCATAGAGCTGAGTCCGGGCGTCGAGCAGAGATGAGTGTGCGGCTCCCTTGAAGGGGGTTCGATTACTAACGCGACTCGGACAAGACTTGAGGAGACATATTCACTCGCCATTCATCACGACACAAAAGTCTCTAGCCAAGCCACAAGCCACAATCATGGTGGTCGGCCTTCACCGCCGACCTCACTCCACCTCACACTATCTCACACTACCGTGCGGACATGGGTGGCAGGATGGCCCAGGATCACTGGGAAAAACCATCCACCTCAGACAGCATCAAATTGCATCAAACCGCAACAGTTCAGGGGGCAGACAAAAAGCCCACTTTTTCAAGGCACAGCCAGGCAAGAAGCGGAACGACTCCGTATCGATGAGGGAATGTGGGACCCAGCAGCGCCGAGTTTATTCTTCATCGTCCGAATCAAAAGTAATCCGCTTGGCCTCCTTCATGGGTGGCCCGTTGTCGGCCTTAAAGTGCGCGCCGTACAGGGCGTGCTCCTTGCGCTTGGTGTGCTGCCCAAACTTCATCAAAGCCTCGGGCACCTCGACATCGGCCTCGCGCAGAACATTGCCCAACGCTCCTGCATGCGCTTTGTCGTGCTGGGTAAAAAAGGTATAGGCAATACCCGTGGCACCGGCACGCCCCGTGCGACCAATGCGGTGCACATAGTCCTCAATCGTCAGCGGAAATGTGTAGTTGATGACGACAGCCACCCCCTTGACATCGAGGCCACGCGCGGCCACGTCCGTGGCAATGAGGATGTGTGAATCGCCAGATTTGTAGGCCCGAAGAGCTGCCTCGCGCTGACCCTGCACGCCGCCAAAACATGTCAAATGAGCGCATGAGATCGGAATGATCAACCCTTGCATGTGGCAAGACTGCACGCACGCACCTGGTTCAAGTCACCGTGCATGCCCACAACATTGTATGACTTGCGCTGCAGAAAGCTCTCCAACCGCGCAGCCTCCTTCTTGTACAGGGCAAAAATCAGTACCTAAGCCACCAGATCCCACCCCCCAGCCACGCCATACCGACAACAATTGCATCCATATCAGAGACGGGTGTGCTGTGCTGTGTGTCGTAAGCCTCGGACATGGAGATACCAAGCACGCATCGCGGGCCCACCTTGGCATTCTTGGAGGCGGGGTGCTTGCGAAGCACATCGAGGAGGCGGCGATCCTTTTCCATGGGCTCGACCACATCGACCACCTGCTTGACATTGCGGTTGGCTGAGAGCTCCTCAGAGCCCACGGTCACCTGTCAAGGAGCAGCGCCCGGCCCGACCAGGGCAAGCCGTTGGAAAACTAAGTTATGACATGGCACGGTGTCCACACCCTCGTCGGTAGGCCCAACCAAAAGGCGGCAAGGTCTGGCACGCCCGCCTGGAGAAATCACAACGAGTTGTCAGTGCATCATCGATACGTACCCGCAGCGGGTTTTTCATATAGTTGGCGGCAATGGCGCGCACTTCCTCGGGCCACGTTGCGGAAAACATGAGCGTTTGTCTGCCAGCATGTCAGGCCGAGTGGGGGTCAGAAACAAGCCGAGAAATAAGCAGATGAGAAGGAACAGAATTAATAAAATAACATCAAAGACAGTTGAGGGCAACAGGCCATTCATGGAACAGACCGTTGGGTGCCCACGGCGCCAAGAATGAGCTTGATATCGCGTTCAAATCCCATGTCAAGCATGCGATCGGCTTCATCGAGGACAAGGTAGGAGACATGGCTGAGATCAAGCTTGCCGTCGTTGAGAAAGTCCACCAAACGGCCCGGGGTGGCGATGACGAGCTCGCAGCCTTGACGAAGGGCGGTGAGCTGGTCGCGCTTCGAAGCACCACCGTACACGCACACGGCGCTGATCTGGTTCAAACTCTTGACAGCATCTTGAGCAACCTTGTTGATCTGAAGGGCGAGTTCGCGGGTTGGGGAGAGGACGAGAACGCGGGGGCAGTTGGTTTTGCTGCGACCAAGACCCTTGACGTGCTGGAGGGCGGGAAGGGTAAAGGCCAGAGTTTTGCCGGATCCCGTTGCGGCCACGCCGACCAGGTCTTGACCCTGGACGACAATAGGCCAGCAGCAGCTCTGAATGGCAGTGGGCTTGTCAAAGCCCTTGGTGCAGGCCATGAGGTCGGCATCGACGCCTGCGTCGGCAAAGGTCATGGCCGGAGGGAAGGCGTAAGCGTCGTGACCCTCGCCAGCTTCAATGGTGACGTTAAACTCCTTCCAGAGCGCATCAATGGCTTTGCGGTCGGCCTTTTTCACTGATGGCGTGGCACCAGCTGCGGGAGTCGGGGCAGCCGACGCGGCTGCGGGGGTGGTCTTGGCCTTTTTGTCCTTTTTGTTCTTCTTCTCCTTCTTGTTCTTCTTCTCCTTCTTTTCCTTCTTCTCCTTCACCTCGACAGGGGCGTGTTCATGGACGTGTTCGTGATCCGCGGCCTTGGCGCGCTTGGCCTCGGGGGCAGCGGCAGCCGACGCCGCGGTGGATGCAGCCTCAAGCGCCTGGCGTTTTTGCTTCTTCTCCTTCTTGCTCAACTTGCGCGCCATCTGAGCGCCATCCTGAGGAGCCGCCATTCTGACAAGACCTAGATTGAGAGAGCCCCCCACACGCGCACCAACACAGGGACACACTGTGAGCGTGCACCCGCACGCAAATTGTCCATCAGCATGTGCGCCAGATGGCGCGGCGCGTCCATCCGTCCATGCGTGCGTGCTTCCCAAACCAGCAAGCACGACCAAACGGCAACCACGATCCCACGCACCCTTTGGGCTCTTCTTTCACGTGCTGCACCAGAAAACAGGTATAGACCAAGACGAGGGGAAAGGCGCGGAGACGAGAAGAAGAACCTGATTCTAAAACCTGCTGATCAATCGCCTCCCGAGCCAGCCGCTCTCTGCCAACTGCGCGCCCCCGACACACACGCACACACACACGCGCGCGCGCTCTCTCGCTCTCTCTCTCTCTCTCTCTCTCACACACATAACACGTGTGTGTGTGTGTGTGTGTGTGTGTGTGTGTGTGTGTGTGTGTGTGTGTGTGTGTGTGTGTTTTGGCTGACAATTTCTAATATTGTCAGCATGTGTGATTGAGATGAAGGAGGGGAAAAAGCAATCAAGTTTTGAGCGAGGTGTATTTCTAGACTGATAAAAGTTGCTATGTTTAGAGGATTTGCGGTGCGATATCGTCGTCATCACCCTGACACTGGTCCTTTGCCTCTCGGTCTCTCCAATCTCTGAATCCCTCTCGTCGTCTCTCAAAATCTCTGAATCCCTCTCGTAAATCGCTTCTATCCTCTCTTCATCCCTCTCAAGTCCTCTCAAAATCTCTCCTCAAAACCTCTCTTCCCTCTTCTCTCTCTCTCAAAAACTCGACTCTTTGGTTTTTTCTCTTTTTCTAGATCTCTCTCTCTCTCTCTCTCTCTCTCTCTCTCTCTCTCACTCTCTCACGGATCAAAATGGGTACGTCGCTCTCTCGGTTTCGTGCTCTCTCTCGCGGCTTCGGTGCCTGGCAGAAACGGCAGCGTCGTTTGGCAAATGCATTCATGGTTTGGAGAATGAATCAAAAGGGCAGCCAGGATCCATATGTGTTTTCGTCATTCACTTGCTGAGCAATGGCAACATGAGACCAATACATCAACACCAGAGCCCCGCCCCTCCTCGTTCACTGCTCTCGTCACTCGCTCTCACCGGCACGAGAGAGGCGAGAGGGAACGAGAGAGGCGAGAGGGAATGAGCGAGTGCGGGGCGCACGCGGCCTGATCTACCTTGGTCTCCATCGTTGATCCATCCTCACCCCACCTTCTTCTCCAATTTTTGCTCGGATCCGCGACGTAGCTGCCAAGGGTTTCCCCGGTCTTGATAGCTTTGAAGATGACGACATCAGCACCCAGCCGTATGTCCTGTTTGCCATGTGTCTTCCCGCCGATCCCGCAAGAGCCTGGTTCCCCGGCCATGGTCGTCCCAGCCAGGGGCAAAGATGCCTCGCCATGCATCCACCTGGCCTTGTCGGGGCGACTCGCTTGCTTTGCGTTCCCTTGACCACCCCCCGCCCATATCCTCACACACCCGCCGCGGCATCCGATCATGTAGCTGGAACTGGGGTCGCATCAGCCGCGAGGAGGCTGTCAAGGAGCTTGCCGGCAAGCCCGTAAGTTTGACCATGGCGTCTGTGCCACCCCGCATATCCGACTTTTTTGGAAGCCAAGTCACCCGATCTTGCCCTGACATTCCGTTCCCACAGGAGGGTACCTTCCTTGTTCGTCTGAGCCAGACTCAGGACGACGCCTACTCCATCTCTGTGGTGTACGTCCTTGACCCTTGTCTTTTTCTTCAGTGCATCCCCAGCCACAAGCCGCTCTAGCCAATTTGACTGCATCTCTTGGGCTCACACCATGCAATTCCCCGTGACCGCTCCGATTCTTCCCGGCTGTTTTTTGTCCCTTTTTGAGCAGCCAGGACGGCCAAGTCCGCCACATTCGCGTCATCTCCACTGATGAAGGCTTTTGCATCAAGTGAGTACCCCCGCTTTCACACCCACCCATAATAACACGCACGCGCACACATACCTACCATGCCGGCCCGACCAATGGACCGCGTCGCTGACCTCTTCTTTCACCCGAATCCCACCCACGCTTCGATCCGTAGCAAGGCGGATGCGCCCTGCAGGACAATCGCCGAGCTTATTGCCGAGAAGCAAGGCGAGAAGATCAAGAGCAAGTGCGTAGCCACGCCTTTCCTGCCGCGCCCTGGTCCCTTCAACTCGCGCTGGTCCCAATGCCCAGTGCTGTTGGCCTCACCATCTGCTTTCTCCCATGACCCGACTCAGGCTTCAAGGCGAGAATGCTAAGGAGACCGTGCTTCTCCGTGACCCCCTCCCCTATCAGGATGATGACGACATTGCCTTTGACGGCAAGGGCTTCATCAAGAGCTAAATGCTCTTGCCTCTCTTCCCACTGGCCGGTTTCCTTCTTCCCTCCTGTTGTTTTGGTCCGCAGCCCTTGCCCTGATCCCAACCCCGTCAAATACACCGCCTTCATCTTTTATGCTGTTGGTGCTTGCTTCTGCCTCCCCTCGTCCTTCCAATGGCCCATTGGGCCTTTCCCCTGGTTATCGGGCCTCCCTTCCTCTTCCTCTGCTCTTCTGCCCACATGTGGCCAAGTCCTTGGTGCTGTTGTCAATAGAATCTTGGTGTTATACCGCCCCTCGGGTTGCACTACTCAATCTCAGAATCAATTCGGGTTCAGGCCACACCGCCTGTGGGGGTTGCACGCACACAGGCAGGCATACCCAAAGCGATGCGCCGCCCACAAGCAGATTTGGGAGGTCAAACAAAAGCAAGAATGAGGGAATCACAAGAGTATAGAGAGTGAAGATGAAATCAAAAACCTAAAAGACTTAATGGAGAGTGGACCCCAAACAGACGCCCACCCAAAACTCAAGAGGAAGGCAAGAAAAGGCAAAGATCACGCGATTGTGGCTCAAGCTATGCCTCCGAGGTGGCCTTTTGAATCGACGAGTAGAAGGAGGACTGCCGAGAAGCGCGCGCCGCCGTGGGTGCCGCGGCAGTCGTCTCCAGCGTCTTGTGTGCCATCATTTCATGCATGCTACAAGGTTATGGTCAGGCAACATTGGCAAATGAGCATAGCAACTTGAAAACTGTTCCCCGCCAACCCGTTCGACATCGACGTCCCTCTCTGGTCCTCTACCATCCCCGTACTCGAACCACGCGACAAGTACTTACTTGGTCCAGTCGTCGTAAATATCGTAATCTTTGGTCAGAGATGAGCCCTCACCCGAGGAGATGTCCATACCACCCTGACGACGGCGCCGCACAACCGCGATGCCAACCGCGACAATGACAATCACGATGCCACCGGCCACAGCGGCAATGATGATGACCAACGTGGTGTCATCGTTACTCGACTCCTCCCCCGTCGACTGCTCGCCGCCGACCGGATTCGATGATGACTGCGGCCCTCCATTGGACGGCGTCGTGGTTGTCGTTGTTGTCGTTGAGGTTGTGGTGCGACGGCGCGTCGTGGTCGTCGTGGTCGTGGTCGTGGTCGTCGTCGTCGTGGTTGTGGTCGTCGTCGTCGTCGTCGTCATCTTCACCGCTGCCAAGTCTGGGGCACTCTGCTCGCTGAACGGATTCTCACTGCTCGTGGGCTGCTCGTTTGCGCCCGAACGAATGGCCGGGTTTTGAAGCTCAGCAACCAGTTCGTCAGTGTCATCCAACATGGCAGCGGCCTCGCCCTGGTTCAAGCTCGTAGGTAGCTCCACAATCACGTCCACGACTTGGTTCAAGTCGCGACGACGCGTGTCAACAGCCACCACGCCCACGCGCACCTCATCCATGTCCACGGCCGAAATGAAGAGCTTTCGCACAGCGTTGATGAAAATTCGCCGCGCAAGCGTGTTCTGAGTCAGATCCTGCGTGCCCCCCACATTGGTCAGCTCGAAGGAGCGCCTCAAGAAGAAACGGTTGGCCCCAGGAAGAGCGCGGATCGGACCACATGTGGCATCGCGACGCGAAGACGGCGCCTGAGATTCCATCTGTCCCGACGCGCAGGCGGTCCAAGCAAAGCAGGTCGGTGCACCATCGATGCCATACGTGCCAAAGGGACATGCTTTGCACTCGGTTGGCTGTGTGGGGCCTGTCACGCCGCAGTAGGTCGCCACATGCTCGTCGTCCGCACAGCTAGCACAAGGCGTGCACGTAACGGTTGTGACGCCATTGGCGCAGCCACCCGTGCGATAGGAGTTGTCCTCGCACGTGTTGCAGGCCGCGCATTGGCGATCCGTGGTGCTGGTGGGCGATGCCGTTTCGACGCTAAACGCCCCACATGATCGCAGGGGCGTACACTCAATGTCCGAGGTGGTTGTCGCTGGGCCGGACTGGTATGAACCGGCGGGGCAGGCGGAGGAGACCGGCTTGCAGCTCGCGGCCCCCGCTTCATCCTGATAGGTCGTGCCCTCCACGCAAGCCGTGCACACCGCGCCGTCAGAAGGCCATGCCCAAGTGGAACCAGCGCAGTAGAGCCTGGGGCTGTCCGCCGCATACCCGGCCGCACAAGATACGGCACAGAAACTGCCAGCTCCATTGCTGGCGGTGCAGTCGGTCGTGCCGATGCCTTCAAAGTCGCTCTCCGACACCCCCGCGCTGCAGGTGCGGTACTCGCACGGGAAGGCAGAACCAGTTTCCCAGCCATCGGCGCCGCACCGCACGAGCAAGGCCGACGTGTTGACGTAGCCCACTTCGCAGGACACATCGCACACGGTCCCAAAGGTGGTGGCTTCGCAGTCCACCTCGGCGTTGGTGATTGTGGGCTGGGTACCGCAATCCTTGGGCGTGCAACCTGAGCTACCAATACCATCGCCTTCATACCCGTCGGGACAAACGTCGCACGCAAAGGAACCCGCCAAGTTTTGGCAGCCTACACCCGGATAGCAAGGATCATCCACACACTCATCGTCGTCGATGCAGGTCCCATTGGGTGCTTGGGTATAGCCCGAGGGACAGGGCTCACACTCGTAGGTTCCATTCAGGTTGACGCATTCACGCAGCGCCGGGCAATATTGAGCAATGCCGGCGCGTTGCTGCGCGCACTCGTCAATGTCCCGGCACACGCGACCTTCCTGATAGGTCGTGTACCCTGTCGGGCAGTTGGAGCAGGAGACCACACCGCTGGCAAAGGAGCAGTTGCTGAGTGGATCGCACGGACTATCCGCGCACAGGTCTTGGAGCTCGCACGTCAAGTTGCCCTCCCAAGAGCCGTCACCGCCGCAAACGAACGTATTGGAAATGCCGTCCGGCACGACATAGTGCGTCCTGCAGCGCTGGACGCAGGTCGCGCCGTACGCCACGTTGACGCAGGCATCATTCCGCGCATTGGCATCCAAACCGGGGATGGTAGTCGGGCACACCACCTCCTCGCATGTGTAGCCATCGCCGGTGTAGCCCGCGGGGCAAGGATCACACGTGTACGTATTGGATTCGGTGCCCGGATGGCAGAGTTCGGGCAAACCGCATGGCCCCAGCAGGCAGGCATTGACGTAAGCAGTAGTGGTGCTCGTGGTCGTGGTCACATCCAGGGAACTGCAAGCATTGTCAGCAAAGGTGCAATCGTCGCGTGCAGTGCATTCGCTGGAACTGAAGATGTACGTGCAGGGCACATCTGCGCCGGTGTTAACGCAGACATCGTAGGCATCTCGCCATTCGCATGTCTGAGTCCGCCCGTCGTTGTCGTGGGTACAGGAGGTCGCGGTGGGCAGCGCTTGGCACGGGGTCTCGTGTCCGGCCGCGAAGCACTCCTCCTGGTAGGCGTCGTAGACACATGCGTCGAGAATCTCACAATAGAAACGAGAGGAGACAAGGCCGCAGTCCCGCTGCTCACAGGAATTGGTCCCGAACGAGCTGCAGTAGTAGGCTGGACACTCGGCGGCACTGAACGAGCTACAGGCCGGAAGGTCTGCGGGAGCGGCGCACTCGGTAGGATCGCTGCACGGCTGACAGCCCTGGCTCGAGTCGTATTGGCAACCGCCCACAAAGGTACAGGCGGCCTCCGTCTGGTAGACCATGCAAGGAACGGTCGAATTGAGGTCGTAACAGCGGTTTGCATACACGTTGAACGTACAGGTGGGGTCTTCCGCGCAGCGCGTCTCATCAGTGTACAGATGGCAGTCAACGGGATCTTCTTTACCCAGGCACTGCTCAATAGCATCGTAGTAGATGCAGCGCGTGTCGGGGCACGAGGCCGCATCGTAGAGGTGGCAGGGTGTGGCCTCGCCCTGCACATTGCAGAAGGCACGAGCGCTGTCCCATTGGCAGTCCTCCGAGGCGGCGCAAGTGGCAGCGATGGTAATTTCGTTACACGGATCGGGGGCGGTGGCATTCTTGCAACGCCCACCTTGATCGTCCACGTTGTCGACAAACACACAGGTGCCCTGAAGAAAAGTGGTGCATTCCTCTGCCAGTGTAAGGGCGTCGCACGTCATTGGCGCGCAGGTGTCAAAGCCGCCATAAACGTTGGTTGTAGGCACGCAGCGGGGCAGTGCAGCCAGGCAGGCCGCGTTGGAAGTGAGTTCAGCGCATGGTGCGCCGCTATCGACGTCGGTGCACTGGCGACGGGTAGAGATGTAGTTGCATGACTTCTGATCGCAAGCACAGCGCTCGTCGCCCAGGTCAAAACAGGACACGGGAGCACAGGTGTCGTTGCCGTCCCAGCGGCAAAGCGGGGTATCGGCACCACACGTATCGCCGTCTGATATGCCGTTGCAGTTGGCATCGTAGGTTGGACAAGCCTGAACACAGGAGGCGCTCTGGCCAGCAGCGCAGGGCGAGCACTGCAGGCCCGAGCTATTATAAGTGCAGTAGTCGCTGTAGAGGCAGTCGTCGCGAGCGAGGTACATGCACGGCAGGCTCTCATTGATGGCCAGGCAGTAGGCGCCATTTGCAACGAAGCGGCAACGATCGCCGTGGCTGAGGCAGCGTGCTTGATCGCCGTTATACACCTCGCAGCTGCTGGCCGTGTCAGGGTCCGTGCAGAAGGATAGATCCTCGACAAAGCTGCAGTAGTCGGGGCAAGAGGCCGCAGTGCCGTAGTACGTGCAGGGCACTTGCTCGTCTTGGTCAAAGCAACGGTCAGCCTCTTGGCTAAATTTGCAGTTCAGGGAGCTTGAGTTGCACACGGCCTCAGAACTGAGATCGCTGCAGCGGAGGTCTCGGCAAGCTTCGTTGTCAACGCCCAGCGGGAAGCAGCGTGTTTGAGGACAGGCCTCAACGCTGTAGCTGTCGCACGCTTGGCTGGTGTCAACGGGCGAGCATACTTCGCGATCGCTGAGCCAACTGCAGTCGGCCTTGTTTTGGCAGGCGGACTATTGCGAGATGAACACGCCAAAACACGAGGCGTGAGTTCGTTCGGAGGCAGTAAGACTGATTTGAGCGGGAAGGAAGAAAAAAAAAAAAAAAAAAAAAAAAAAAAAAAAAAAAAAAAAAAAAAAAAAAAGTCGTTGTTTCATACCTCGGAATAGCGCTCGTAGCAGTACTCTTCGCGACAGGTACCGTCGTTGGTGAGATCGTCCCAGATGCAAGCGTCGACGCAAGCTTCGGGACTGAAGCGCTGTTCACACGGCAAACTAGGATCTATGTGTCATTGCCAGAATCAGGCCGAGGAAACAAAAGTTGTGTGGCTATGTCCAAAGAATAATCCGAGGCAATCTTGACGTACCGATGGTGGTGACGGGGGCAGCGGTAGTGGTCGGACATTCGCCCTCACGATGACATTGGTTGTCTGAGGTGCAAAACTCGCAACTGGGCTCGACCGAACAGTTGACCTCGGGCAGGCCCGGGCACACATTGGGCATCGCCGTGGTCGAGGGTGTGGCGCTAGCGTTTTGACACATGTTTTGGGCATACGTGCAACCCAAGTCGGTACACCACTCTTCCTGCGCAAATGGCACGGATAAGAAGATGAGGAACCCAGTGGCCGCGGGGGGAGGGCAAAGGGAGGTGGGTGCAGGGTACGGGCGACATTTGGCATTTGGTCACTGACCGTTACGACAGAAGAGCATTCGCGGGGTTCACAAGCGGTGGCGCCGTCCTGACAACGGACAGGGCAGGCCCCGTTGGCGAATTCAGAGCAAGACTTGCTGAAATCGTCTGGGTCATGCGCAGGAGGGAGGGGGTGAGTTGGCTTGACTCGGGACGGGAAACGTCGACGAACAGGCGGTGGTCCGTCGACGATGGATAAGGGAAGGAATGGAAAGCGCGCGAGCGCAAACCTTTTTGAAAGCACTGGCCGTAGTTTGCGGAACAATCGGCGTAATCCTCGCACATGGCAGCTCCGACATTCGCGCAGGCGGGGTCCTCACAGGCGTTGGTGTCGGGATTTACGCTGCACATCATACTAATGTTGGCACAAATATGGATGGGGTATTTGGATTAAAACCAAGGTATTGGCAAGGCAGGGTGCGGGCGGGGCCGGGATAAGATGAATCCTACCTGGGACATTCAGCAGAGGAGTACTGGTTGCAGTCTTTGACGGGCTTGGGGCAAGTGCCCGAGTACTGAGCCAGGTCCATGCAAACGGAGTTGTCGTGGCAGCAGTGGTCAGCGGCCATGCAAGAGCGATAGTCGACGGACATCATATTGCAAGGGACTGGAACGGTGCTGTTGCCACAGTAACCGAAACGCTCGTAATAGGTGCAAGCATCGCTGTTTCTGCACGAGTCAATGTCGGTAAACCGACAGGGAAGCGGGGTGCCCTGTGGACGACAGTGAAGCGAGTTGTCGTCCCAGACGCAGGGGGATGAGGTTTGGGTATTGTTCTCACACAGCGGCCTCGAAGAACTGGAATAATCTTGACATGTCGGGGCCTCTCCTGAAGCAGTGAGGAGGGGGGCGATGTTGGATCATGAGCAGGGAGAGTGATGGTGGTAGCGATGACGGCAAATGGGGTGGCCTTACCTTGGGGCAAGCACTTTGCAATGTCGTCATAGAATTCACATTGCAGCGCGGGGTGATAGCTAGAGTTGGAACACTAAATGTTTTGAAGCGGCCGGTGGCGCAATCTGTGAGCGGGACTGTTATTTATCCAATAGCCGGGCCGGTGTCACAGGGGCGGCTGTCAGACGCACGCACCGCGATGGAACCGAAATCAGAGCAGGTGGCGGCACGACAGCCAGTGCTGGCATAGTCATAGGTGCAGCGAACGGGGCAGCTGTTGGGATCGTCAGGATATGACTCACAAGCAGCGCCCGTATCTACCAAGACCAAAGGCAATTTTTCGGACGGGGAGCGGGGGTGCGAAACGGAGGGTTAGTCGAATGCCATATGATGGCAGCGGCAGGGTGGGGCACTGTTGCTGCTCTGAGCGCGGCATACCTCGGGCGTAGCAGAGATCGCGCCATTCCACCCATTCGCAGTCGTTGTTGCAAGTTGCTTGCTCGCGGGAGAGGCAATCTAACGAGAGCAAGGGTGTGCCAGAGGCGCGTCCGCGTGAGTGAGGAGGAGGCAAAACAGAAGGGGCGGAGGGAAAGGGACGAAGAATAGAAGCGGAACATGAAAAGGCAAAGGCGGGAGAGAAAAGGCGAGGGACGGCCAGAGGGAAGCAGAGGGACGTCAAGGGAAGAAGAGGGAGGAAGAGGCAGAGCGAAAGGGAGCAAGAGGGGGGAGGGGCGACTGCCAAAAGAGGGCGTTTGGCGCTCGCACGCGCCAGAGGGAGCAAACCCAAACAAACAAAGAGGGCGCGGATGACTCCATTGCCAAACGACCTTACCAAGCTCATCAGCACCCGAAGACACCACCGCCATGAGCAGAACACAGCCCACCAAGGCCATGCGCTTCCAATACACCATGGTCTCCCGTTACTGCAGGACACGACTCGCCCCACGTCCGGCTGCCATTCACCCCCCAAAAGCACCCAACAGAGTCACAAGAAAAATAGTTGTGCGTGTTGTGCTGTGAATACGACCCCCTCTCTCTCTCTCTCTCTCTCTCTCTTAAATCTCTCAAATCTCTCGAGTCTCTCTCGATTCTCTCGAATCTCTCTCGAATATGTAAACTCTTCTAAACTCCCTCTCACACACTTTTCTCTCTCTCTCAAACTCTCTCTCAAATTCTCTCTCTCTCTGTTTTCATCTCTCTCTCTCTTCCCTAAGTCTCTCTTTTCTTACATTTGATTGATTTCCTCTCTCTCTCTCTCTCCTCTCTTGGTGAGAAGTCACACGGAATATCCAAGGTCATAAACATGTTAACTGTCTGCACTATATTAGTCACCACTTCCTAACGAATCTGCACAAGGAATAGTTTTCACTGCAACAAGTCCCCGCTCACAAAGTGCGCGGTTGATTCGCTGATACACTAACAAATGGTAATGCCACACCATTTGGGCACAACAGCTGTTTGGTTTGGTGGCGTATCGTCACTGCTTGCGTGAGCTAGTGAATGAGGTCAATGGCATGGAGAAAAACGTAGGCCACCGGCACCACGGCCAGGATGGCCAAATGCTTGACACCAAAGTGCCCACGCACCGGAAGCTTGTCAGTGTAGCGCGTCGCGGCATTCAAGGCCAAATGCATCAACACCGTCACCGCCACCGCCTGCACCATGTCCACCTGACCCACGCAGGCACAGCAAGTCACCGTCGATTTTACAATCCGTCAACCCGTGCATGGTCCATAGGGAGCCCCGACAAGCAACCAGGGTGCGTGTGCGGGGCGGCCGCTGATGCGTGCATCATCACATACCGTGTAGTGAAACCGCTCCATCGCGCTGACAAACATCGAGTGCACCCCAAGAGCCAGAAACACCAGCCGCAGTGCCCACGGCACTCGCGGTTGAGGCTGCGTGACGATGCCACACAAAGAGGATGAAAGCTTTGCAAAGGCAAGAGCAAAGGCATGGCAGGCAAAGTTGAAAGCCTCGGCTGGCCTAGCTCCGAGAGCGGGCCAACACAACAGATTGCTCACGTGAAAAAAGACGGTCATGATGGTCGATGCCACCAATGTACCGTGCCCGCTGAATAACAAATCACCACATCCTCCCGATTCGCTCGCATGCTTGAAGATTAGCCTACAGATCGATGGCCCACAACAGAAAGCGAGCCCCAGATGCCAAGAGTCAGTTTGGAACGCCCAAGACACACCGGACAACACCCTCACAAGCGCAAAGGGTGAAATCAGATCGACAACAGCAATCTGCCGGGGCCGGGGCGCACCGGCAGTTGGGATTCAGAGGCCCCAGCGTTGTCGATAAGAAGGATAAAGACCGCAAGGCCCGTGTCAAAATGTGCAACCCTACACGCGGAGCATGAGAAGACGCCATGCGCATCGCATGATCGATATCCCAGGCGCCTGCCGGAGCGGGAGCATCAACGTACAGACGGTATGCACAAACGCCGTTTGGCGATAACCCGTCCGAACCTAAGTCCAGCACCCAGCACCCGCAAGCATGCTTGAGCACGCTTGCCCGGGAGCAAGCCAAAATTGCAAACACAATGATCGGTATCCAGCCAAACAAACCACCATGTACATGACCAGGCCAATCTGCACGCCCAAAAACAGAAAAGTGGGGGTCTGGTGCTCCACCAGCCACCGCAATGAAGTGTCCTCTGCACAGCCGCGTGTTCGTCCCTCTCGCTACGCGCACAATAAAACCACCTGAGAACGCGAGGCATATTTCCCAAGACACACGCCGAGGGCCGAGTGCCAGAAGCAGGCGCATTTGCCGCTCGCAAAACCCTGCATACCCAGCAGTGTGGAAACCACAACCAATCATGAAGCACATCGCGGATGCGTGTCAAAACCAGATGACCCTCTAAGACGTGCTGGCGCCCGTGTAGCATCTGCCAACGCCAACATACATAACCAGACTCGAGGTCAATACGGCCCAGAATTTGCAGTGGAACGCCTTCTCTTGGTCGAAATCATGGGCCACGCACCGCTGTTCGGGCCAACAAGACATGCTTGTCTGCCTCACTCAAGTTGCTAGCCTACTCGAACCAAGAGAATGAGTGTCAAGAAGAGGCTCAGAGTTCTTGTCAAGGCAAACAGGGCGTACCAGCAGCGCCTTGCTCAGCTGCTGCCATGAATGCTCAGCGCTGTTGTTGAGTCTAAAAAGGAAGGCCCGCGTGAGGTTGAAGTCGCTGCGCATGCTCTGCCCCAGCGCTTCGGCATTTGATGATCCGCTACAGGTGTGGAAAAAAACTGCCCGCTAAATACGTACTCTACGGCATGACGCGGGCTCATAGCCAGCCCTGCTTCCTCGCGGAGCCACCGTGCGCCAGTCTTAGCCTGATGCCCAGTGGCACACAAAACACGCACGCCCCAGAATATGAGACCAGCGCCGGAAACAGCAGTTGGCTGGCTTGGAACTGATGTATGCTCACCTCCCAGGATGGATAATGTTGATGGTAGTCTCGATAAACCAGATCTTGCTCGGTGGGCTGCGAGACCAGGTTCACAAACTGCACCTCGGCGTACATGTACACCAGGCCGGCCAAGAGACTCAGCAGCGCCGTCACCGGCCAGGCATGCCATGGCCATCGCTACCAGGCATGAGCATGAGCAGAAAACCAATCAAGCAGTGAGTCCTCCCCAAAGCACCCCTGCTAATAGATGCCCAGGTCGGTAGCTCCACCCAGCGCGCCCTGACCTCGGGCGCAAGATGGCTCCTGATCCCCATGATCACACAGAAAAAAAACACGAAAAAATAATCTAATGAACAATACTGAAATCAACGCCGTCGTCGATTTCCCGAATTTTATCTGCAACAACTTGTCTTCACGCCCATTTACATCTCTACTGCACATTCAAAACATCGACGATAACCTGCACTACATCATCACCAAATCTTGTAATCTGACATGCTGACATCTCTTTAGTGTGCACGTCCGGCTGAGGAAGGATGGCCAGTTTGATCCGAGGGCTTGGAGAAGAAGGAGGAGGAGAAGGAGGAGGAGAGAGCATGAGCGGGAGGCGGAGGAGAGAGTATGAGGGGGAGGCGGAGGAGAGGGTATGAAGGAATAGGGAAGGGTGAAGGATGGAAACAGGGTCAGAATCGATTTCGGGAATTCAGGAAAAGTGGCGCGTTGCGCCCTATTGACTAGCTGTGTAGCAACTATGGTCGCTTAAATGAACAGACAAGAAGGCCGAAGACAAGCAGGCCGTCCTAATGATGGCCCTCGGCTCGAGTAAAGCGCAGAGGGTGGTTTCTATGCTCAACCATGTGGCTCGAGCCCCATGGTCGTGGCATTGAAACAAGGAAAAAAGACGGAATGTATTGGTGTAAGGTAAACGCTCGCTAAGCGAGGCAAATCCACCAAATCAGCAGTTGGGTGCAAAAACTCTTTCAACATATGTATTGAGCGGCGAGGCGGTCCAAGTTGGCGCGGCCCGGGGTGACCGAGCGCTTGCGATGGCCGTCTGTCATGTCACTGTCACTGCTAATGGCGCTGTCTCCGCTGACCTTGCTTTGAATCACGGTGGGATCCAGGAAGCCAGCACGGTGGCTTTTGGGGGTGGCACAACCGCCAGCGGAGCTTGCCAGCTTGATGTCGGGCAGGATTGAGGACGGCGCAGTGTGTTGACGTTGATGCTCATGGCGATGGTGACGAGACTGCCGTTGGTGATGCTTTTGACTGGTTTTCTCGGGCTCCTTCAATGACACGAACCAAGGAAAGTTGGCGTCCAGGAAGAAGGCGACCTCGTCGAGCGTGGCACGCATTTCCGGGACTGGATTGAGCATGCGTAAAAGAACATGTCGCATGGCAGGGGTAAGGAGCTCTAGGCGAGCTTGCACGGGCAGAACGCCTTGGGCAAAGTAGTCGCGGAATTGTTGGTCTCGGCGTGAGGCGCGGTCCCAAGGCAGATCAGCAAAGAGCATGGCGTAGAGGACGAGACCGATGGACCAGACGTCTTGGCCAGTGTGGCAAGGGTGACCGCGAAGAATCTCCGGCGCCATGTACATTTGTGTACCGGGAATCTGTTGTCCGTGTTGATGGCCGATGGGAACCATGGTGCCCAGGTCGTGGAGAACCAGATTGTTGTGCTCGTCCATCAGGCAGTTTTCGGGTTTGATATCACCGTGGACAAAGCCGGCAATGGCCACTTCTTGCGCTGCGTGCACAAGCTGGCGAAGCCAGCGGTGAGCATTTGCTTGGCTCAAGGAGACGGGGGCGTGAGGACAGATATGATGGTAGAGGGTTCCGCGAGGCATGTCCCGCATGACGATGGCCGTGCGTCCGTCGCTGAGGGCAAAGGTGTCCTCGAGGCGAACGATGTTCTGAGCATGAGCCAGCAGCTGCATCATCTGGATTTCGGTCATGGCTTCAGCGTAGCGGTGACTCGCGACGAGCTTGACTGCCACCGTACCAGTGGTGGCAATGTCCAAGGCGCGATGCACGGTGGCGGTGGCGCCATGGCCCAACTCAGCGCCAAGCAGGTAGCGCTTGTTGAGGAGCTCGGTTGGCACTGCCATTTTGTGAGTCGCGTATGCTCAAGGTTCAATCCGAAAAATGTCAAATGAATACTTCGGGGTGGGGCAGGAGGGGGTTATATCAAGGGGCGACTTGAATGTGACCGGTTGGCGCGGTTGAATGTGTCTCTAGTCTAGCCAAGTCAACCGGTCCCAAGCACGTTGGTGGCACCGAAAGGAGAAAAATGAGAGATGATCGGACCACTTCTTCATGATCAGCACAGAGTCAGCGGGAGAGACTGGGGGCAGGAAGAGGAGAGGGATGCGGATCCATGTTGTGCCCGTCCCGGCGCGTCATTGTTGCAATGCAAGGCAAACGCGACAATCAGGATGGGTGCTGTCAGGTGCACCGGCACGAGACTAAGGCATGAGCTAGGGTTGTTGTTTGTCCAGAGTCACATGGTCTCACTCATTCTTCTGTCCCCTACAAAACCTACCTCCGAGGTACCCACCAACGCTTGGTTTTTTCCGCTGTATTTGGATCTCTCTGTCTCGCTCCGTAGCTCTCTGTATCTCTCTGTACATCTCTGTATCTCTCCATAGCTCGACCTCTGTCTCTCAAACTTGTTGGGGGTACACCTGACTCAAGCAGCTAGAATTTAGGACAATGACGTCATGGTATCGTATATGACAATGCAAGACAGCACACGCGATGCTCCTTTTTACTTGGAACGACAACAGCTCGAGCCAACAACTCGCGAAGGCTTCTGTCAGTTGCATCAATCGCAATTTGGTCTGGGTATCGTGTGCGTCATCCAAACACTGATGAAAGCTCGGGGATTGATTCATAGTACATGCAGCTTTGTGCAAGACCTTCTGCCGATGCCTTTCTGGTGTGCCGAGACGGAAACACACGTTGCATCATAAAGAACTGCCCGGGGCAGAGCCATCGCAATACAACGTCGTACCGCGTGACTTTTGTGACTGCCACAGTCAAAGGAATCGTCCGACCTGAGAAGGAGCAAACGACGCGGAGACACGATTTTTCTGGAACGAGGACTTGCTCCCTCAGCGCTGCGTGTGGGTGGGTGTGCTGTGCTGTGATGTGGTGTGGTGTCCCAAACGGTTCACGACCTCTTGTTTGCCATCTTGTGCCGTTCTGGTGTGAACGTCTTTGAATTACCAACATCGGATGTACATGTACTGGCATGTGAAAGTCTTTCCTCCTCATCACGTCTTGTGTGAAAACTGAAAACAAGGCAAAGCCAAGAAAGTATCTGACATTCCGGCTCAAGGCCACAGTTGCCTTTTAAACATGACAGGCGTCAAGAGGTGGAAGTGGGGGTGTCGTGCCGCTCCTTTCGGTGACGCTTGCGCTGAAGGTCGCGCTGCGATAACAAGTGCGTGGTCTCCGACCTCGCATCAATGTCTTCCTTGTTGGCGTCATCCTCGCGGCTCTGTTGTTGCAGTCGCTTGGACTCGAAACGGCTCGGTGCTGAATGACTCGGATATGCAGATTTTGCGTGACTATGTCAATCTCTATGGCAAAACTGGGTCGGCATCGGATGCGCGTGCCTATCTCTATGACAAGCGTTATCGTGATCTAGAGGCGAAGGGCGAGATCCAGTCGTGGTGCGTGAGCATCAGCACCATCAATAGGCAGCTCAAAGCCATCGAGTCCCAAGTCGCAGACGGTGTTTTAAACGATGTTTTGGTGGTGCCAAACGAGCGACGCCCTGCCTCATTCAAGCCGACGACACGCGAGGCATGCCTCAACTACATTGCCTTCCTCGACGCGCTGGAATCAAAACACAACATTCTGACTAAAAATCGCCACAGTCTCATTTCTGCTGGCGAAGCCTGTGTTGACGCGGCCAGCTCCAGGCATGCCAAAGGCAGGCACCAACGGGTCGTGCCAGCCTCACGCTGCAACGTGTCCTGCTTTGCCGCAATTAGCTACGCGGCAGAACGTGTTTTTCTGCAGACCAAGGTTGGCATCGAAACTACTGAAAACACCCAAAGCCGCCTCGAGGCCACCATTGCAGCATGGCGTGTGCACCACGGTCCCCAGCTGCTGGTGATCACCTTGGACGACGTCCGGCACCACCGCAATGCCCTCGCTCTAATGTGTGGACAGCAGGGGCTGCAGCAATGCCAAAAGACCTTTGTGCGCTCATCCTGCGAAATTGCACCCGAAGACGCCAAATACTGCCCGCTCATTTACTATGAGCTGGACGAGCAGCAGTATGACGGCCCGGTGATCTGTGTTCTCACGCCTGCAGATCAGCCCGATTTGGCACCGGTCATGGCGGTATGTAGCACAACCAGCTATGCCGCTCAAGGCCTCCGCGCTCAAGGCGTGCAAACCGCTCGCCTAGACGATCAGCTGGTGAAGCTGCTCGTTGCCGCCTTTCACGGCTATTTGTCAGAGCAGATGGTGCTCGATGCCGTTGACGACACCATTGGCTACATCAACGCTTGGCGTTGTGGGGCTGCCACTGAGCATCAAGCTCGAGCCATCCGAGACCGTCAGCGACGACGCAACAAGGAATCCTATGAGCAATTCAGGCAGGCATCATCGTCTGGCAGCACCTCTGAATTGTGGTATGGAGCAGAAGCCTTCCTGTTGGTCCCGATCGCAGACATGACTGTGTCGGCCAGCGGCGGCCATGCGGCTGAGCAGGTGATAACAAGGGAGCATCTGGCGGCAAAACTTCATCTGCAACCTGTCGTCTGCGTGTTTCAAAGTCACGACGCCAACGTCCGATGGTCGCTACGGGAAACTTTTTGCGGAAGCGCTTCTCGAGAGCAAGCGCAATGTCCTTGTCGGTAAACACGGTGGCAGCATCGCCCAGCAGCCACAGAAACATGGAGCGCTGTTCGGCCGTGTACGAGTTTTGGCGACCACGAGCACGCGAATGGGTGGGCACAGGTGGCGACGGACCGGTTGTGACCTCGTCACCTGCACCTGCAGCACCGCGCGCCATCGACGCTGTGTCGTTGACAGCCTGCTGAAGACTCTCGAGCGCTGCCCCCGACGATGGGCTCAGGTCAAACCCCTGCGCAGCCCCACGACAAAAGACCGACGTTCTGTCAACATCGTAACTGCATCAAGGTCATCAAAGAAAGACGTGACGACAGCCGGATTGTCAGATTGTCAGATTATAGAGATGTCAGCGTTTATGTGCTACCAAGTAGAATTAGGGTTGTATGTTTCCACCCCCCCCCGACCCCTAACCCCAATGCAACGCCAAGCAGAGAATTGTTTGATCCTCACGTCCTTCTCAGAGAGAGCGTCGACAAGCTGATTCGGTACACTCTGCAAAACGTGCCAAATCCAGAGGATTAAACCTCCTTTGCGACGCCCACAGAGATTAGCAACACGCTCGCTTTAGGGTTATGAAGGATTTTTTTTTTCAAGATTAACGGTCAAACGCGAAATTTTTCGGTTTTTTTTTCGCTGATTTGGCGGTCACTCGTCCTCTGTCCTCTGGAGCTGTGAACGCTTCAAGAGGGAGGCGTCAACGCCACGGGGGGAAGCGGTTGTGTGAAGCGGTCCATACTGGGGGGTGGGGGGAACTGTGCACAGGAGGATGGCCCGATCCAAGACGCGTGCTGGCCGCGCGGCTGCGGCGGCGAGCACGACCACGACGCGAGGCGTGCTGACGCAGACCTCTGTGTTGGAGGCTGCGCTCAATCCAGCCATGAAGCTGCGTCTCAATGAGGACCCCGAAGCCGAAGCCTGGTAAGTCATGGGCATAAGGCCTGCTTGTTCGCCTTGTTGTTTGTGTTTTGTGTATCTTTGTGTATCTTGCTCTCTAGTCTGCCTCGCCGCACGCTGCGCGAGCTTTCCAGACTCACCCGGTTGGTGCCCGGGCAGGTGGAATATTGTCCAGGCCTGCTTGGCTGGCGTGCAGACGCTTAATGGCGGGCTCGACAGCACGCTCGTGCGCCGGCTCAATATTGTCAAGTGCACCTTCACTCTGACCCAAGAAAATGGGCGCGATGCCAGTGCACTCGATGATAGCATCGAGAGTTTTGAGCAACTGCTGGATGAATTTCCGCAGTGCTTCGAAGCTGACGCCCACCGCATTCTCCTCCGCTTTGAGATGCGCGTTCAAGTGAGCCTCTTGCTCCACCCACCACCATACCTCGTGCACGCAGATGGCTTTTTATCCTGATTGAAATCGCTGCTGTCTAGCGCCTGCTTGCCTTCTACCTCCCGGGCACATATGGAGATGACGCGCCCGAGCCCACAGAAAGCATGTTTCTTGAATTTGATGAGCATGCCTTTGACGAGGAATGCCTGGACAATGGACGCCTCAAGCTGGTCCGAAGCTGCTACCGATCCCCCTCTCGTTTTAGCCCCCCTGCCTACTTGTGTCGTCGCTGACTCACTGGACCGGCTCGATTTCCGCAGTCCACATTTACCACGCGCGTCCTCAGCAAAATCCGCCAAGATCCCTCCAAGTACCCTGACTACGTCTCCGCCTACGTACGCCTTCCTTGACCCGTCTTCTCATCATGGTGCAAAAGTCGCGCTGACCACCGCCGCCTTCCGGTTATCCTCAAATTCAACCTCTAGCGTGACTGGGATGACTTTAAGCGACGCGCCCTGACCTTCCTTCAACGCGCCTACGATGAGCTACCTGAACCCCTTCTCGTGCGAGCCGTCCGCCATACCGTGCAAGGACCCCCGCCCACCGGTGCTGCCGCACCTGCAGCTCAGGTTGCTTCCGCGCCTCTCAAAGTTCTCGGCCGCTCCGAGGTCCAGCAACTGGCCCGGCGCCTTCAGTTGGAGGAGCCCTTCAACTCTGCCGTTCAAGGCGATCGAACTTCGGCTGCCTCTCCCCCCACTGCACCTCGCATGGCGGCAAATCCGCCTGCCTCGCCCCCGCAGCCCAAGGCTAAGAGACAGAATCGCCAGCCCGCTGCGCCAGCCGACCTCGACGCCCCCATGGATGAGCTCGATGCCATTCTCATGCAGCGTGCGTCCCTTGCCGCCCAGCATCTGCTCATTCCCGAGAGCAGAGTCTCTCCTTTGAGTCTGTTACACACGCATTCTTTCTCATTTGTTCTTTTGTATAACCCCTCCCTCACTCAATGTTTTTAGAAGCCGCCCAAACTCGCTCCCCGGGCACCGGCTCCAAACAGGCTGCACGTACTCAAGGCGAGGCAGACCCGACCCCGACCGCCAAGCGGGCTAAGAACAGGTACTAGGATAGCTCCTTGATTGCTTCTCCCAAACGCAGATCTTGCGGTACATGAACCTCTGATTGGCACCCAACTTTCCTTCTCTTTAGCTCAGCACCTAGTGCAGGCAACAGCGCTTCACTCAACGTATGTCCTTGTGGATGTGTCATTGGCACACCCGACTCTGCATTGCTGCTGCTGCACGGCCACTGATTGTGTGCTTGCCGCTGTAGGGGCATGCCGGACGCCTCTTGGCCGCATCGCGCCATCTCAAGGGCATTGGAGCTGACCCCATTGATGAGTTTCGCCGCCAGGCGCCTCGAACGGGTGACACAGTCTCGACCCTGGCCCCCGCCGCTGCCAGCGTGCGCACCGCTCCAGCTGTACAAGCCACCCCTACCGCTGCCTCCCAGGAGGAAGATGGGACCATTGCCTCGCCCAACACCCTGCCTTCACCCACGGCGCGCCGGCGAGCGGGAGGTACGCATGGCTTTGGGCGTGTGTTTAGCTCCCTGCCAATGTTGAGCGCGATCCAATTTGACAACTCACAAGCGGTTTTGCCGGGATGGGATGGGACATGCTTCTGAACGTGTAGCCACGCGGGCGCGACGGGCTTGGACGGAGGAAGAGGAAATGATGCTTGAGGAAGGCGTCGCCAAGTTTGGCAAAAAGTGGCGGGCCATTCAAGCCCATTATGACTTTAAAGATCGCACAAACGTTGACCTGAAGGACAAGTGGCGCAACATGTCACGGAACTAGTCGTGCGAAAGCAGGCCAGGCCGGCATGCAAACTTGAGCATGTTTGTGCTTGATGACCGTAATGATGTGATGTTTTCAGTTTTGTTTTGTGCTGTGCTTTGTTTTGTTTCTTTGTTTTTTACACGTGTATTTTGTGTGGTCGAGTCGACCCCTTGCCAAAGAGGCTCAAACTCGAGTGATGCGGGCTGTTGCTTTGGCTTGTGAATGAATGCCGTCTGTTTCTTGCCCCAGGTTAACTAGCTGCCCTCCTGTGTGTCTCTTGCCTGCTGTGCCTTCTGTGCCTTCTTGTGTATGAAAGGGTCAGAACGGATGAGTATGGAGTCATTTGCAAAATCTAAATTGGGTCTCGGCTCGGTCAAAGATCCATGCTGGTGAGCGTGGGCGTGCACACGCACACGTAAACACCTTGACACCTCATGTTAGGTGCGATGGCACTGAAAGCGCTATGGATATGAACCTCGAGGACTTGAGGGCAGAGGCAAGACTCCGCTCAGCGGAATAAAAGAAACGCAACAGAGTTGCCAGGAATAAAACAAAGGAGCGCATACCAATCACGACACGAGCATCTTGCTTGGCAAAAAAATGCAGGAGGGCGGTATGCACAAGGGGAAATATGAGCAAAATTATGGGTGCACGGCACTGTTGTTGATGGCGGAGGCGATCAGCCTAGAGAATGAGAAGGTGTTCTTCTAGACTCGAGCCCTGCTCGTCATCCAGAATGCAGATGGAATCAAAGGACAGTCCGCGGGACAGGGCTTCTGATGTGGACGGATCAGAGGGGAGACGGCTCGCGGATTGAGAGGCGGCAGCAGAGAAGGTGGTGGTGGTAGTTGAGTGGGCCCGGGGATGGAAGGGGGCCATGCGTTCGTCTTGATCGATCAAGTCGCGACGGCTTTCGTGGGCGTCATTGCCATCGTCGTCATCGCTGCTGTAGCTGTTGCTGCTGTTGAGCTTGGTGGTATGCCGGTGATCCACGTGAAAGCGGTGCGGACTGCGATGAAGGTAGAGGGTGGAGCCACCATGTGCATCGTCGTCGCCGTCGTCGTCGTCGTCGCTGGCGCGATCATAGCCGAGGTGGATGGACGTGTGCTCGGAGCCGTCTGTGGGTGACTCGCCAATGGCGGTGAGGTGGGAAGCAGTGCTGTTGGTGCGAGAGTTGATGGTGTTGGCGCTGCGCAGGGAAAGGCGGTCCCAGGCCCGGCGCATTTTTTGCTTCAGGCGGGAGCCGATGGAGGACTCTGGATCAACCACATCAGCCGGAAGGTCGGGAATGCCGGGCTGGAAGCTGCTCTGGACCAGGAGGGGCGAGGGGAGAGCGGCTAGGAGGCGCTCTTCCTCAGCACGTCGCAGCTGGGCGTTGTCCGAGTCTTCGACGCCAGCCTGAATGAGACGGGAGGTGGAGAAGCGGAGGCGCGCCTCGCGTCGACGCTCCAAGACGCGCGCTGCGGTGACGGCAACGACAATGACGGCACTGAAGACCCCAATCTGCAGGCCCAAGCTCATGCTGTTGGGCACCTCAATCGAGTCGTAGTAGTGGGTAGGTTTAGCTGTTGAAGCCCCCGTGGCAATGGTGGTGGCCACGGCCGCGGCCGCGACTTGGGCGTCGCTCTGCGCTTGAGCAGCGGCCATGGCAGCGGCCGCCTTTTGTGCTCGGTCGTAGGCATTGGCTGCCGCAGCGGCAGCGGCAGCAGCAGCAGCCATGGCAGCGGCAGCATCGCGAGTCGCAGCCTGCTGACCCCTCTCCACGGGCTCGGTCAGAGCTTCTGCGGCGCGACTGGCCAGGGCTTCGGGGTCTATCGCGGGTTGCGAGCGGCCAGGCCCGGCGGCAGGGAGCTGGGCAGAGGCAGAGGCTGGCGGGCTCGTGCCAGTATCAGAGGTCGGTATGACGGTGGCATTGACAGGCGCCGCATGTTCAGCGCCAGTCGTGTTTGAGGGTGATATGGGCAAGGCTGTAGCGGACGGCGCTGCCGCCACGGCGATGAAGAGGGCCAACGCCCATAGCAATGGCCGGAGCCCACGGTGGTGCAGGGGTGCCATGTTGACGGTCCGCCTGGCGCTGGCACCGCAGCGAGCGTTTAAAAGAGACGCAGCAAGGGCCAGCGTAGCGCTGTATAATGTATCTTTAGGTAGTGGGGCACGCTGGTTGGACGTGCGTCTGTACCGTGTCAATCACGTCCAGCGCGGTAGCGCGCATGGTCCACAGCTCGAAAACGTTGAGGCCTCGTCGCCTCCGACACCTCCGAGTGTCAACCTCTGGCAATGCCCAACGCCAACGCAGGAGATACGACCCCAGACACGTCCAGCCCCCCTTGTTTTTCAAATGCAATCCTGCTCCAACTGAACGCACTCTTCCTCCAGCGCGCTGCCCTTTTCGACCAGAGAGAGTGAGAGTGAGTGAGAGAGACGAGAGACAGAGACGAGAGACGAGAGAGAGAAAATGAAGGAATCGCAACGCGTGAGAGAGAGAGGAGAGAGAGAGGAGAGAGAGAGAGAGAGTTATACTACAGTCGCAATGCGTTGCATTGTAACATGAGCTACAGGTTAACAATGCTACACTGGTAACATTGTAACACCAACAGTAACACCAACAACACCCACGACTGCTATGCTTACTACCCTTACTACATGTACATGACATTGTACTGTACACTGTGTTGCTGTTACGCTGGTCCGTTGCGCTATTCTGAATTGTCATCATTTATGGAAGCATGACTGGATTTGAGCTCATCATGCATCATGGGTAACGCACTGTGTGCTCTGTCTGTGTGTGTGTGTGTGTGTGTGTGTCAGCTGATGTGTGCGATGGGGTGTGTGACACGGGGGTCCAGCGGGGAGGTTGTCGCGGTGCTGCCGGCTGGTGTCAGGTTGGTTGCGCTTTTGGTGTCTGGACGTGCCGTTTGTCGGTTGGTCTTGCCATGCCTCGAAAGAGCTTTCGAGTTGTGGTCGCCTCCCAACTCTCAAGGTTACGTGTGTGCAGTATCAAATTGTATAAAGTGAACGGAGTGAGTTCAACAAGTCGGAGACTACCGCAAAGAGAACTAACGTAAAACCGTGTTTACATCGACACAAACTTAAAGTCCTGACGACACAAACCCCAAGTTGAACCACTCACTAAGGCCTCCTCGGCGCATTGCCCCAACCGCTGCTTCCCCTTTCTCCCCGCCCCAACCTGCACTGACCAGGAGAGGGAGGGAAAAAAAAAACCGGACGACCAAGAGCAGCTGAGGAACCGACCACGCACCACCAGATCTTGCCACAAAACGGGTCAGGTCGCGGCGGGACCTGAACTCGATTGGTATGCATGGTGGTGCAATTTGCTAGCTACGACTTTCAACACCGTCCATCCTCAAAGCAACGTCGGCTCCAAGACCACCCTACCTGCGAGTCCTGACCTTGAAAGCGACGTGATCAGCAGTGCAACGAGTGCCCGGCACCACCACGTGAGCAATTTTGAAAGCACACACACATCCAACATCTGTTGCACTTTTGGCAATCACACCTCCAAGCCTCACTCAATGGATCACGCACGCCCGTTTGTGCTGGTGAATCCAACACCATGCGCATGCCGGTGATATGAAGGTGAAAAGCAGATGCAGCAAGGCCAGCTGCCAGTCGAAAACGGCTACCATCGATCATAGGGTATGCGGGCATGCACAGGGTCATAGCTTTGGGATGCCTACTGGTCAATTTGCCCCTGATCCCCGGCATTCGGGCTGTTGCGATCTCTAAACTGGGATTTGAAAACAAGGTGTCGCTGGCCACGGACGCGCCAAAGCATGAGATTGTCACGTGGCCGCATGACACAGTTCATGACCGTAATGGCACTATTGACGGGCGCATCGCGGTACAGGTCCAAGAGGGGCTGACAATCCGGCCCTTGACAGCGCGCCGCAGCCTTCCGTGCCGCCGCCTCTCGCGCTTCGCTATCCGCAAGCCCCAGGTCCTGGAGGCCCGCTAGTGGAGTCTCGCCCTCGTCGTGATTGATCACAATGACGCATCCCCCACCAACGGAACAGCTAGTCTGCACATGGTCGGCATGCTCAACTGCATACGCGCTGCGCACGAGCACCATGCCCTGGCCTGGCACTCCACACAGGGCCAGGTAACAGGGGCTGACCAACGGTACTGTTTCAAGCCAAGCCTGGGCATTGGCCAAGGTATCACACTCGGTCAGCGCCCAGCGCGTGGCAAAGGCCACGGGCCAAGCTTGGTCCACGAGATAGCGGCGCAGGGCCCCACTCAGCCTCGTTGCTGATGCTGACATGTTGCTTTATCTGACAAAAATACCGCCAAACCTGTGTGAACACGTTTAAACCGATCCTTCATACTCTAAACACCTATTCAAACGAAGGGGCGGTACCTCACAATCGCTCTCCCTCTCTCTCTCATTTTCTTTGGACCACTGGCACTGATCATCATCATCATCATCATCACAGTACAGTGCAGTGCAGCTCAGGATCTGGATCGTGATTTCGCCGCTGGTCATTGGAATATAACATCATCAAAGCCATGGCGGCAGCACCGACGACCACGTCTCCGCGTGTGACGCGCACCAGCTCTCGCGTGACTAAAGGTGTGCGCGAGCTGGACCCGGACTTTCAGTACGTAGGACAACGTGCGTGCCTCCTTTGCACTCCGCTCAGCAGCGATCGCGCTGACCACTTCCCCCACATCTGGCTTCTCGCTCGGCCGGTACTCCAGATATCGCCAGGTCAAGAAGATGGAGGATCACCCCTTTGTTGAGCTGGTGGGCAAGGAGATTGAAATCCATCTCGGAACCACGCTGGGCTGGCAAAACGGCAAGGTGGTGGAGTTTCACCCTTTTGATGGCATGCATCTCGTCGAAATGGCTGATGGCACCAAGGTAAGGCTTGGACGCATGGTGGCTCTGAGAGCCGTTGAATTTGATGCCAACCTTGTCTGTTTGTTTTGCTTCGTGCCATCTTTCGCTGCGCGTTCGTGATTGATGGGACTCTCTGACATGATCACGCGTGACATGGTGCGCAGCGCCTTTTCCACCTGGATCAGCGAGAGATTCGCCTCAAGGGTCGCAAGCGCGAGTACACCCGACTGAAGGAGCAAGTGCACAAGCACCCCATGCATACGCGATCCCAAGACCCCGCCCCAAAGTCCAAGCGCGCCAAGGTGCCGATCCGTGGCTTTTTTTTTTTGTTGTTGTTGTTGTTGTCTGACACCCGCCGCTGGCTGCACTTTGCCTCTGATACTGGATCAGAACCGTTTTCATCCAGCCCTTTTTCTGACCCTCGCCTCCTCTTTGTCCCTCTGACGAATCAAATTCAGGCAACGGCCGATGCGGATGGAAGCAAGACGGCAACCTCACCCACGGGCTCTGCCAGCAGCTCACCTGCCGCTTCGCAGGCCTCGGCGGCAGCAGCCTCTGATGCCGGCATTGACGTCGGCGCCAGCACGACACAGGCCGACAAGAGCAAGGCGAGCCACGCCCACAACCACGCCAGCAACGCCATCCACGTCTGCTACACTGACCCGGAAGTGGACGAGATGACGGGCCTCAAGGGCCAAGCAGAGGTCTTGATCGACGCCAATCATCAAGTCTTCGAGGCTGACCTGGTCTATCTTGACCTGAGCCAGAATCACGACAAGTACTACAAGGTAATCCTTGTTTATCCTCGTCCCATTCCAAGGTGTAGCATCCTCAGTTGATCAAGCAGTGATCAAGCAGGGAGAGTGAGGCGCTCGTGAGCTGCTTTTCTCATTCATCCTTGTGCCCCTGTCCATATCGCCGCTTCCTTGCCATGCTCTAGCTGCAAGTGCTCAAGGCCAAGGATGGCAGCGCCTACTGGTGCTCGCACCATTGGGGGCGCACAGGCACTCACGGTCAAAGCCAGGTCTTCAAGTTTGATGACGAAGCTACCGCCATTGCCGATTTTGAGGACAAGTTTCACCAAAAGACTGGCTTCCAGGTGAGCGCCGCCCGTTGGTTTGGCCCGCGCCCAGTCTCTCTCTCTTCTCTTCTCTCTTCTCTCTCTCTCTTTCCCCTCCCGCCCTCTCTCTCCCTCTTTCTCCCTTCCTCTCTCTTTCTCCCCACCACCCTCTTTTGTCCATCAGTTCTTTGGCATTCAGTCTGGCATTGAGACTGCCTCTCTCACCGAGCTCATCTTGCACAACTTTGGCTGCTTTCGACAACTGATAGTGGAAGGATCGCGATACCGCCTCGCGCAAGCCTGGCAAGTATGCGCTCAAGCGTAAAGTCTACCTATCGGTGGGCGCCAACCCAGCCAATAGCACTGGTACCAACGCAGCTGCTGGCGAGTCGGTGGTGTGGCAGGTACGCCCACTTGTACACATGTCGTCCACCTCTGCGACGGCTGTGTGGCCTTTGTCTTTATTCTCACCACTACCTGGGGCCGACAGTACTATGTTGATGACTTTGTCGATGGCAAGTCTGTGGGCTGGTATCCCTACACGGTACGTCCCGGCCTGCCGCTGCCCTCATCGATGTTTCTTTGTGCAACTAATTGTGCAACTGATGTATGCATCTTCTGTGCAACGATCGTGGCAATGTCACAGGAATCGGCCACGCGTGTGGTGGAGGGTGTCTACTCGGAATGGCAAAACAACACCTGGCTTGACGTGCGCCAAGTCCAATCGGGCTACTTTTCCTACCGTAAGCCTTCAGGCCCTGTGCCGTTCGCACGCCCATCGCCAGCATCGCCAGCATCGGTCCAATTTTTCTGCCCCCGGTTCCTCATCCATCTCCCACCTCTATCGCGGTCCGATGGCGCTAGGTGTGGACTTTAACACCATGACGCAAACCAACACCAGCACCAACACTTGCCGCCGCATCCGCCGTCAAGCTCAAGCGGCCTAAGTCCACCCATGACGTTTTGTGTGTGTTTCACGTGTCGCGACCGTCCGGTTGCTCCAATGCCAAGCCGTCTTGTCGAGTGACAGGCACGCCCCCTCTTGATCGTGCAGTGTGTTCATCAATCAATCAATGGACTGATCGAGGATGGATGGATCGATCTGAGAACAAGAATTGAATGCTTCTTTTCGGTCACGTCTGTGCGACGGCTGGGCCTTTCTCTGCCTACTTGGCCTGTCCCCTTCTTGCTGCGCCACATCCAAGCACTGCCTTTTTGAGCATTTGGTATCGCTTAAAAGAGATGGGATGGGCGCGTGTGTGCAAGGAAAAAAAAAAAAAACTGTATACTTTTAAAGTTCTTAATTGTCGCCGAGCCTTTCCGGAACAGAAAAGGGCACGGCAGAGCAAAAGGCGACATTCAATAAGAAATAGAAACAAGCCGCACTGCGGGGCACAGCCCAGCACACAAGCACGGCACAGGAAGGTGGTAGAGACAGCATCAGCATCGAGACGTGTCAAACACAAAGAGACTCAAAGAGACTAAACGATCAATGACATCACACACAGTTGCAAGCGAAACAGAAAAAAATGTGGTGTGAAGGCTTAAGACTTAAGCAGACTTGGCCTCCTTCTGCAGCATGAGAGCAACGGCATCGTAGTGCTTGCCGGCATCGAGCTGGGCACGCTCCCAGTTGGTGAGCATCTTGTCGCGCGACTGGTCGGGGCGGAGCCAGACGTTGCGGTAGACGGTCCAGACACCAAACGAGGAGGCGAAGGTGCAGAGAACGGCCAGAGGCAGAATCTCGGGCTTCTGGCGCAGGTCGGAGATAAGAGAGCGAATGGCCGACATGGTGATGGGCTAAGCAAAAGGGTAGCTGGAGCTGTTGGCTGGAAGAGGCTGTTGTTGCTTTGAGGCTGATGAGAGCTGGTTGTAAAATGCCAGTCCACCCCGAGCCGGCTTTAGATATACTGCGCGGGCAGGGGTGGGTGTGATAGCCGTGATGGCAACGGATGCAGAGAGCAGAAGGAGGCGGGAGGTGGGGGGGGGGACCCTTGATGCAAACCATCCCGCTCGCTCATCACGCAAGGTCGGGTCAATCCGCCATCACGACGGCCCCTCACGCAACACAACACACACACACTGAGCGCGCGCGCGTTTCCATAAGAAGCGCACAACACTCGTAAGCGCGATGGTGATGTGATGACAATGTGTGTGTGTGTGTGTGTGTTAGCAAGACAACGGGGTTGGCCAAGTGGTTTTGTCAGACGAAATCCATGAAGCGGAATCAAGCTGGCGGGCTTGGTGTATGGAAAACGTAACCTTGGGGTGGGTAACGTTAGAGTGATGCAAGAGGAGGGGTGTTTGAAGTGTGATGTATGTCACGGTTTCACGCGGGTATTGGGTGGGAATTGCATCGCGGCACCCAGCGCAAGAGCAGCAGGCGCCGCTGATGCAAGCTGCATCAAGGTTCCTTCCCCAAAATGTCAGATTTATCAATGTCAGACCAAATGTAAGAAATAGGTGTTCTGAACCATATTGTGCAACACTGAATTAGTCCAGCTGTTGTAAACAGTCGTTTGTAAAATTTAGATGACTGATTTTCAATCATATCCAATTTATATTACAATCGTTATACCTGCGTTTTTACTCCCAAATCCAATTCCATATCTGCCGTTGATCTTCCCGCGCCAATTCGAATATCCTTTCTTCGCTGACAAACTGCCAAAAAAAATCAAAAAAAAAATATTGAAAAGTATTGCGGACTTGCGCTCAGACCCCATTTCACTCTCTTCTCTTGCCCTTGTCGTCTTGCCCTTTGCGTTGTTGCGTGGCTTGATGCATGCTGCTGGTGGGTGAGTCAGTTGCACCCATACAGTCAATCGTGGGAGATCAACCCCTCCCCACCCATATCAGCAAACAAAGGTACAGCTGCCTGCCCGTTCAATGTGCCCGAACCACTTTCCTGACCCCGTCTTGAAGCACCTACCTACCTACCTGCCCTAGCACACCTGCGCACACACAAACCCATCTAAATCATCGTTGCTCGCGCGTTTGGCACTGCCACGACCCAATCACATAGCTTTGTCGTTGCAGCAGACGTTGCGCCTGCCCAGACACACCCTGTCTCTCCTCGGCATCAGCTAGCTTGACCAACTTTACCATGACCACCACCAATTTTAACATGAGTGCCTGGATGGTAAGTCAGCCACCGCCGTTCATCTTGACCGTGATCCAGACTTGGCAACTCGCGAACATCCCAGCCCAAGCCCGAGCCCGAGCCCGAGCCCGAGCCTGAGCCCGAGCTTGAGCCCGAGCTTGAGCTTGACACTTGTTGATCGGCACAGTCTGACTCATCCTCTTGCCCATGCCATGTCGCACAGCGGCCCGATGCCATGGAAACGGACACAGACTCACTCTCGGTGACCTTCCATCAGCACCAGCACCAGCCCAACCTCTACGCGGGCAGCCTGCAACACCACCAAATCCCCCCACATTCTCAATATCATCACTTCCAACACCAGCCGACCTATCAGCAGCCCCAGCCTCAGTATACCGCCCAGCCGCAACTTACAATGCCCATCCCAGCCTCCTCCCAGCCCATGATGTATCCCCAACAACACCAGATCCAGCCTCAGCAGGCACCAACATTCTCCATGCAGCCCTGCGTCATGACGCACCTGCTCAACGACTCAGAACATGAGGACACGGGCACCCAGGACCTGGACACCTCGCTCACCGACATGCAATGGGTCTGCGACTTTACACCCTCGGCCACCTCCACCCTCATTACCCCCATCAAAAAGGCCAAACACGAAGTCAGCAAGCATGATGTCGTTGAAGACTTTGAAGACATTCAGTACATGCTCTCCATTCCTCCCGAAAAGCAAGACCCGACCCGCAAACCCGACTTTGCGTATGCCGCCCTCATCATGGCCGCCATCGTCACCAGCAAGAGTGGCAAAATGCCCCTCTGTGACATCTACACGTGGATTCAGGACCATTTTCCCTACTACAAGCATGCCGAACCGGGTTGGAAGGTGTGTCCCCACATGTGCTCCAACGACCACCGCCGTGTCTCTCCTCTCCGCCCAAACACACACACACACACACACACACACACACACACACACATAACACAAACCCATTTCAAAAAAAGGATAATAACCTCGGGTTCTTCTACCTTTTTCGGCCAGCTCACGAGTGTCTTATGCCTTTCCGCTACAGAACTCCATCCGCCATAACCTGAGCCTCAACAAGCACTTTATCAAGGTCCCACGTAGCAAAACTGAAAAGGGCAAGGGTGCCTACTGGACGCTGGCCCGCGATGAGAAGGGCGATTGCCTAAAAGTTCGCCTTGCCTCCGGTCGTCAGCTGCAAAGGGAAAACAGCACCGAACGACCCCCGGTAAGCCTCAAACTCGACCCCGCCAGGGATCTGCCGATCCAAAATCCACCCTCTCAATCCGTTGGCTTGAAATTTGCTTTCCTCGCGCAGGAAATGGCATCAGAGCAGCAGCCCCAGCCTTCCCAACACCCGGTGCCTGTGCGCTCCACGATTTTGGCCAACCATGCCCGCGACCTGCAAACTCCTCAACACACACAACCCCTGAGCCGGCGGGCCAACCTTCCCGCAACCGCAACGCCCGTCTCCGCGGCTATCCACCACTCCGTCGGGCCCATGACTAGCATTGACCAGAGTCTCTTTAGCTCTGACTTTGATTCGCCCTCTGGCATCTGGTGCAGCCCAACCCGTCGCTTCGATGCCATGCTGCACCTCGCTGCTTCGGAAGACGCAGACGCCCATTTCACTGCTTCACTTGCCGGTCTTCCCGGAGCGCAGCAGCAGCGTGCTCCTCATACACTGTGCACCAGTACCTCTGCCCATGTGCCGGCCACCTCAGGCTCGATGGACCCCATGGCCGCCACGGGCGCAGCTCATGACGAACTCTTTTCCCAAGCACAGCGTGACATGGTCGCCCAGCACCGCGGCATGACCACCTCTCAGGCATCAGTTTTGCCCAGCCCCGCTGCCATGCATCCCCATCGCCATCTCAACCAGCACGCGTCTACACCCAAGTGGGTGACCACCTCGAGCCCCAATAAACTTCATGACAGCGGTCTGGCCATGAGCCCCAGCGCCCTCGAGACCCCGGGTCGTCTTTTTGGCGTACATGGCGTCCCAGACTTTGACCCCCAGGATCTGACCCGAAGCCCCGGCTTCTTCTCTCCCTTCAAGTCGGCTCAATCCCCATTTTGGCAAGGCTTGGGCACCACCAACTGCCCGACGCCCTCTCCGTTCAAGCGCGAGCTTCTCCGAACCGAGGCCCTGGCCAATTCGCCGCTTCGCACGGCCATTCAATTTTGAACTCGACCTTCATCCGTCCATGGCGCTGCGTAGCCAGGGATCCATGTGCTCCTGCCATTGTTGGGCCTGGCGCTCGACAATACCCGAGGTCACCTTGCGCTGCTGAATCGGCGAACTTCTTGCATTCAGAACAACGGCTCTGCACGGGCTTTCGTTTGAGCTGTCTCAGCTCTTTGGTCTCTGCGGCCTCGACGTTTGTTTGACGTGGCTTGGCCCTTCTGCACGATCGCGGGCGTCGTGCTACTGTTTGTAGGCCCCAGTTGAACCCCTATGATTGATTTTGTGCCTGATGTCCAAGTGTCTGTGTGATGTACCTGTGTATTTGTGCGTGGGCCCCCGTCGTGTGGCCATTCAGAGAATCGTAAGCGAGATTGATTTTAGTGTCCTCCATGTTTGGGCGTTGGTGGTATGTTTCCCATGTCCTTCGATGAGCTTGTGTTGGCCCGATTCTTGGTTTTGGTTGGTTTGTTTTTGGCTCATGCCTCGCGTACTACTTCTGGGTTCTGCTGACCGTTTGGTGGGTCCGGTGTGGCTTACGCCTGTTGTTCATGGTCCAGAGGTCGTCTTCGCCGTGGCTGAGAGTATGGTATTAATTATGCGGGACACGTTTTTCTTCCGTTTGACTGTGCTGTCAAGTTTTGAGACCTTGGTCACCCGTCACACACCTGCAAATTTAGCTGATAACAGAGGTGTCTCTACAATTTTGAATGCTTTTGGCACATGTCTCACCCGTGCGTACGGTTGATATGCGAGAAGATCGGCTCTTGCCTTGCCTGACCCCTGAGCGTCCCCTTTGGACCGTCGTTTATACACGTTCGACACGATCACTTTGTTTTTACTCTTCAAGTCACTGATCGAGATCTGTTCATGTATCCAAATGGTTGCCAGGACATGACTTTGGTAGAGCCAATTGTCGCATACTTGGGCATGCGGCATCAATCAGATCCTGGTTCTAAGAGCAGCCACCACTTGGCAATCGTGGCGCATCGCAATTGCCACCCCAAACCCCATGAAAGATACAAGAGGGGTCGAAAAGGCGGTTTTAAAAATTTCACCAAAATTAGCCGAAAATGTTCGAAAATTATTTTACAAAACAAGATGTTGTTGTCATTTTGCTTTGTGCGTGTGTGTGTGTTTTGGGCTCAAGTTTTTCGTGAAAATACGAAAGCACGCATGAAGCCGTGTATCAAAGTCCTGAATTGAAATCGGGCTGCTGCTTTAACACTGCAGTCTCATATAGGTAGGAGCACGCAGGGTGACACAACAACGGGGCCTTAATGCTTGGCAGCCATGCTCTCATCAACAAGCTGCAAGGTACGGAAGAACACGAGTGCGAATGCGGGTCAACACGACACATGGCAGACGTAAGTGCATTCAGCATTCATGGTCGCAGGATATCAATGGCAAGACGAGCAAAGCCAGCAAAGCAAGCCAGCGGATGACTCACCATGCGCACACGCGTCAGGGCTGCTTGCACCGAAGCAAAGGTGCCATCCAGAACCACGCTGCCCACACGCTCAGCATCGTCCACCTCCATCTTGACATCGTATGTCCTCTGAATGTCCTTGATGTTGCCACCTTGGCGGCCGATGATGGCGCTAACGGCAGCCTTGGGAACATCCATTTGCACGTGGAAAACGGGCAACTCACAGCCTTCGGTGGCCTCGGCGTGTGTCTGAAGAACCAAGGCCCGACACAAGTGAGGCGGTTGTTGTTTTCTCAATGAACATGCCGGATAGGCGAGTGCAACCAACGCACCTTCATATGACCAAAGATATATTGATGCAGCTTCACCTGCTCCGCGGTGGGGCCCGAAATGGTCATGATGGCACTCTGCGCGAACAATGACGGGGTCAGCAGTCGCGGTACAAGAGTGAGCGGCGTGTGAAATCATGAATGAATAAGGAGGACAACGGGGTCCACGTCAAAAGAAGGCCCAAGACAAGCACGGCTGTTCGAAATAGCAACTTACGCCATCTTCGCGAGCCTCCGACAAATCAACCTATTTTTTTTTTTTGAGCAGCAGCAGATGGCAGCAGATGAGCGAGCCTAGAGCGTGAATTGCATTGGAATTGTCTATCAAACATGGGGTGCCCAGGCTACCAACAACGGACCTCAGCTGACGAAGACTGACGCAGACGCTTGATGTGTGCGCCCTGACGGCCAATGACCGATCCCATGAAAACAGCGGGGATGGTAATCTGCGTGCGCTCCAATCCTGTTCACCATGGTCAGTTGGGCTCATATGTACACGAGCTAGAGCGGGTCAAAGCAGATGATGACGATGATGCTGATGATTATGAGAGTTGTGTTTGAGCAAAGAAACTTACGGCCAGCGGCGCTGGAAATGTTCACGTCGTCACCTGCCGTCACGGTAAAGTATCGAACGCACATCTGCAGCGCACGCTTCAGTTGCGAGTTGGTGCCGCTGAGCTGTAAAATGCTAGAAAAAGGCAAGCCCCCCAAAAGCCCAACGCCATGCAAGAGGCGAAGTGAGGAACTTCCACGGTGACAAGTATGATGCAAAGCATATTAAAAGATTGACATGAAATGAAGAATGGGATCGGCAAAAACAACCGCACGGGCCTATCGTCGACCATCACCCTTTTGACGCCGCAACAGAGGGGACATCGACAAGAGCTCCAATCGGGACTTGCAAGACGTACCGTTGGGCCGGTTCAAGGGCCGGGTAGGCCTGGTTCACAACGCGGGCAAAAGCACCGCTGACGTCCTGAATGTGGCGGATGGTGCGACCACTCTTGCCAATGATGCGACCCACAATGGCCTCCGGAATAGAAAACTGGAGCATGGGAGGGTTGCCCTGCTATCGGTTCGCAACATGTCGGATGACCATGTGAACCCAGGTCGAAGCTAGATGATTTGTAAGATAGTCTCTTTGTGGATGGCGGCGGGCCTACCTGGCCCGAGCCGCGCTCTGCAAGGTCATTGGCTTGCATCAAGTGAAGAATGTTCATGCAGGCCGCTACCAGTTGCGAAGAGGAGCCCTGAAAGAAAGAAGCCAGATACGCATATGACATGCGCATGAGCGGAGGCGCAAACAGCACTGATCATGATCGATGCACGCCTGGCGACTTGAGATCTGCTGTTCGAGACGCGATGGGGCCCTGACCTGAATTGTGACAATGCGATCTTGGCCCATATCGCCTGACTGGGATTGGACGCGAATGTTGGTCGAAGTCTTGGCTTGCAGTTCACGGATGTTAGCACCGCCCTGGCCGATGATGGCACCGGCCTGGGAGTGGGACACAATCATGTTGGCAGGCAGCAGCTATTGATGACAAATACTCCAATGAGGGTCGATCACAGTGCCACAAAAGGGCAGCGCTTTGCTGCACAGGTACGGGGAAAGTCGATGGGTCGGTGGGCTATTGCCGTGGGACGTACATGGAGATGTTGCGCGCTGCGCACCATGACCTCCAGCTCTGGGCCCATGTACAGGAACGACTAGATACGCATGTTGGAGAGATGAGCATGCAGCGTGGGAAGAAGCAGGCGGACAAGTCCGTTCGGGGCTCTGAGACGTACGGCTGCGGCCGAAAGCTGGGGTTGAGCGCGGAGATGAGCCGCAGCTTCCGCAGCCTTCATGGAGCCGGGGAAGATGAGGATGTAGTGGTGAAAGTCTGGCGCGGACTTGGCTTCACCTTCGGCAACGGGAGGGCCACGGATGCTGTTGGCCTCGAGAACCTTGAAGTTCTCGCAGAAGGCACGCATTTCATCGATTGTGACGGCCGGGTCAACATTGGCCACCACAACGGCAACCTGGGAAAGAAGCGTGCGCATATGGAGTGGGGCAGGTACCGTGGGAGTGAATGAGAGAAAACTGGGCGGGAAAATGGCGAAAAAACCATGCCTTGGCGTCGTGCAAACATACCGGGCCATTGCGAAGGCGGTCTTGCTGAGTGCGCTGGGACGAGTCGACCGAGATTTGGAGCGGGGAGTCGTTGATGACTCGGTCTGGTTGATTGGGTGCATTTGGTGAGATGGAGTGATCTTGGGCGTGCAGCAGGACCAGAGCTGGGAAAGGGGGCAGCGGCGCATGAAACGTACCGCGAAGGGCGGCACAGACGGCTTCTTCGTCGACGGTGGCAGTAAACTTGACAAAGCCGATGCGCTTGACCAGAACAATAGACTCGACCTGTAGGTACCAACGACGTTTGTGTTGGGGCAGGTAGGAAGGGTGGTGTGAGCTGTAGGTTGGTGAAGCGTGGGCATGGGTGTCTGTTTGTGTCGATCGCTGGCCCGATTAGGCCAGCGTGTGCGCAATCTAGGGCTGGAGGCGTGGAGGCTGAGCTGCTCGCTCGCCCCTAGCCGCATTGCGTCGACTATGGAGGGCTGGTACGAGCTGGAATGGCGTGCATCATGTACCTGGCCGTAGACACGGAAAGCCTCGTGGAGGGCGATGGGCGCCGACCGGACCCGGGCCACGTTACCAATCCAGAATAGCGACATGGCAAGAGGTGTGGCAGGTGTGCGTGTAGGAGGAGGAAGAACAGGAGGGTGGGGGAGGCAAAGCCTATGGATGGACACGAGGCAGACGGGTCAAGGTGAGCGTCCAGTCAGTCAATCAGCCACAGCACGAGCCAGACCGTGCGTGCGTGCGTGTTGGGGGGGTCGCCACCAGACAGGAGAAAGAAAAGTGAAGAATTAAAAAAAACCCGTTCGGCACGACCAAGAAAGAGGTTCCCGGGCCGTCAGTGGAGGAAATGGAGATGCCCGAGTCGAATGCAATCAAATTGCATTTGCCATCCTTTTCCAACCGTTCTGCATTCTCCAGCCAACCGCTGCCCTTTCCTTCCCCGTCCCCTCAAACTCGCGCATGAGCACACATCGAGCGCCACTGAACCGACCTTGAAAGAGAGAGAGAGTGTGTGTGTAGAGTGTGAGAGAGAGCGAGAGAGAGAGAGAGGTGAATGATCGAATGGTGCCGCGTGGTTTCTTCTGAATGTGTGAAAGAACGAGAGAGAGGAGAGAGAGAGAGAGAGAGAGCGAGAGCTTGAGAGAGAGAGAGCTTGAGAGAGACAGAGAGAGAGAGCTAGAGAAAGAGAAAGAGAGAGAGAGAGAGAAAGCGAGAGAGAGAGAGGGAGAGTCACACGTCAACACCTTTCGTGTGAAAGCGCACATGCAGCCGCCACAGCAGCAAACCACGCTGACATTCTGACAAACACCAAATTATCAGCATGTCAGATAATTACAATTCCGAAGCGATTATATTTAACTTTGGAGCCAGGGTGCTGGAGGGCATCATCAGAGATGGTAGGTGAGCCAATGGAGGAGGCCCGGTCACTGACAACCGCGTCGCGACGACGGGGCGGCCAGGGGCGGGGGTCTGCGTCCTCGGGCGTGCTGGCTGCTTACACAGACGCACGCTGAGACGGGCACAGACATACACACACTTTGTATGTGTGTGCGCGCGTGTATGTGGTTGCTGAATCTTCCATTGCACGCCGCCCACTCGCTGACGTGTGCGCGTGTGCTTCCTCATGCTCTCGCTTCAATTTCCTCACATACTCGCGTGCGCTTTTATCGGGCTGATCAGGCAGCAACAACAACACCGGTGGTTCAGTTTATCAACAACCCCCAGACGGTGCGTGCTCGCCGATCAACTCGAGTCTGCCCGATTATCAGACATCTTATCGTGCTCACCTTGCACTCGTGCTCCCATCAGGTGGTTGAAGAGGCGCTGCAGGGACTGTGCCGTTGCAACCCACACCTCGTCAAGATCAAGGGCCTCAACGTCGTGTGTCGTGATGATATTCACGCCCATCGCCAACAACATGTCGTCGTCATCTCTGGCGGGGGTGCGTGGCGACGCTGCTAATACGCTGACCGCCTCCTCCCCCGTTCGGCAGCCGCATTCCTTTCCACCCAGCCTCTCAATCATTTGATCTGCGTCGGTGACGCAGGTTCGGGACACGAGCCGGCCCATGCTGGATTCGTTGGTGATGGTATGCTGGCCGCAGCCGTTTGCGGCAACGTGTTTGCCAGCCCCTCGGTTGCTTCCATCCTTGATACGATCCGCACGTGAGTCGGCCCCGTCGACGCTCTTGCCACCACCGCTCCTCCCCTCCCGACATTGTTTTCAAGAGACTGAACTGAGTCTATGGCCATCTACTCATCGCGATCGCGTTGTCAGCGTCTCGGGACCCAAGGGTGCCCTCTTGGTGGTGAAAAACTACACCGGCGATCGCCTCAACTTTGGTCTGGCTGCCGAGAAAGCCAAACAGCTTGGTATCCCAGTGGACATGGTCATCGTCGCCGATGACGCCGCCGTTCAAGCCCGAGGTAAGGACCAATCGTTGCATCTAATGCCTTCTGTTTGTTTACTTATTCGGGTGGGGCGGGGGTGGGGGCTGAGTTTTTTTTTTTTTTTTTGGCTTCAACCGAAGCAGCCTCAATCCGTCGCACCGAATCTGACTGAGCCCAGGACGAACAGGCAATCGCGGCCTGGCTGGCACACTCTTTGTCCACAAAGTCGCCGGTGCCGTGGCAAGCACCGGTGCCTCCCTGGCAGAAGTCAAAGCCGCTGCACAGAGCGTAGCCGAGACCGTTCTTAGCGTTGGCGTCGCTGCCGGTCCTTGTCAGCTGCCCGGTGGGGCCCCCAAAGACCCTTGGCCGCACAATACCGTCGAACTCGGTACATACCCCTCGGCACCCGCTCTCCTTGCCCACGAAGCACCTTTCTCCAGTCGAATGCTGCCCTGATTTCTGACACACGCTCCCAGGCCTCGGAATCCATGGCGAACCAGGTCGTGAGCAGCAGCAATTCCATACGGTCGACGCGCTCGTCACCGAAATCTGTGGCCACTTTGGCCAGCTTCAACCCAAGACTGACGTTGCCGTGCTCATCAACAACCTGGGCGCCGTCAGCAACCTTGAAATGGCCATTGTAGCAAACTCTTTGCTCTCCCACCTTCAAAACACAATGCATCTCAATATCCGCCGCGTCTTCATGGGTGCTCTTATGACGTGGGTCTTGGCGCCCCTTTCGTCTGATGCCCCCTCAAACGCCCTTTTGAACAGCATACTGCATGCGTGCTCAAATCCCCTTCTACTGCCCGACCCAGTTCCCTCAACATGCCAGGTTTTTCTGTCTCGCTCCTTCCTGTTGGGAAGGACGGCGAACTGCAACGGGTTGAAGACCTCCCTCTTGAAGTGGTCAGTTGCTGGCTCCACGCAGGTGCAACTCTTTTGACATTTTTTCGGACAACAGCATGCTTGCCTGCTCTGATCTCCTGGCTTGCTGCCAAAGTGGCTCGATTATACTACCGCAGCACCCGGCTGGACAGCCTTTGCCCATGCGCATGCACTCGATGCCCGCCAATCGCGGTATGTTTGTTCATGCTGCACCCTTGCCGGCTCTCCAATTCGCTGGCATCTTATCATCTCTGTGCATGCAAAAGGGATGGCGCACATGCTACTGAGATTGAGCCGGCAGCCGAGGTCAACCCAGGCCAGCCGGCTTCCTCAAACGATGATGACGTCAACAGCGACGCACTTGATGCCGTCACCACGCAAGCCATCAAGACTCTTCTCCAAGGTTTGCAAGTTTTGAAGTTTTGTCGTGGCAAAAGAGATTCCCCCGCCCCTCTGAGGGAACGACGCCTTTTAGCTGCTCGCCGCTGACCCGGACCTGGCAAGCGCAGTCTTGCCTCACGCTCACCTTGTCCTATCATCCCAATGCCTATCATTTGCGTACACCCGTCATTAGGGGGCGCCGAGCGTCTGATTGCCGCCGAGCCAGAAATCACCAAGCTAGATCAACAGGTGGGCTGCTGACATCCCCACCTCGCTGCTCCACAAGAGGCGAATGTCCACTCATTTCCCGAGCGTGGTTGTGGTACGGTGACAGATTGGCGATGGTGATTGTGGCGACACCATGTCACGGGGTGCTCGGGCGCTACTGACATTGCTGAATCAAGAATCCTTACCGACACATGCCAGCCAGTGGTGCTCTGCCATTGTACGACGCTTGCACGCCCCCTTCAAGCACCTCGCTGAACATGTCGTGTGAAAGCAAAGGCCCTGACAAGACTGCTGCGTGCCTGACAGGGCAAGACATTGGAAGCGAGTATGGGTGGAACTTCAGGCGCCATCTTTGCTATTGGGTTGGCGGCCATGGCTGCGCAGCGGGATAAAGCAACTAGTTTCAAGGTACGGCATTCAAGCGGTTGTGAATGCATGCATATGTGTGGTCAAAATATGTGGTCTGGCACTCTTGATATGGCAATTGGCCTATTATGGCTGCGGGTGCCACACGGTGCTTCTCAACCGGGTCTGAAATCACGTGGTCCCTCCGTGCACAGCATCGACTGCAGGCAGCGTGTGAGCAAATTAGCTTGTATGGCCGCGCACAGCGCGGCGATGCAACGCTTCTCGACGTTCTTTTGGCCTTGCAGGAGGCCTGGCCCGAGACCGGCACGGCCACTTTGAAACAAGATCATGGCGAGCACCTGTCCAGCGTGGCACTGCGAGCCGCCGAGGCGGTCAGACTCCTGCTGCCTTTTGCCATGCTTGAACCACTCGCAGAGTGGCCATTCAAGCTGAAGCACGCACGCACACGCACAAACACAACACATACACATACACACACAACCACAACCACACACTCGTCAACACTAAGCAATCATGATGGCACAAGTGACTCATTCGTCACAAATGGCCCCCTTTTGCTAGACGGCAGACATGGTTCCCCAGGCAGGTCGAGCAAGCTACGTTGACGGGAAGAGCGCGCGCACCATCATGGATGCCGGTATGTTGGCGACTCTGAAGCCCGATAGCAGTAATCGCACAATCGCAGTTTGCACTTTGAATATGCCTGGCTCACTCTTGAATCCGCCGCAACTCCGGCCGACGTCTTGCGGTGTGTAGGTGCGCTGGCCGTTGCCCGCTTTGTCCAAGGTGCCTTTTTATCGAGTCGAAACTGAGGAGCACTTCAAGCGGCCTTCCGAAATTATGCCAATTGACACAACTCCCACCCCAACTCAGTCTGTATCGCCTTGCCTTGCGCCGACAAGGCGAGTTGTTCCTAATTAGCACCGAAGAACTAAACACTATGCTGAAGGTGCCGGCTGAGGGTCGGCACTGGCAGAATAGAGTCGGCTGCGATCCTCCAAAAGGCGGCGTCGCTCCAAGTGAAACCGCTGCTTGAGGACAGACATGGTCATGTTCTATATTGGCCGGAAATAAGCGCACGGTTTTCGAGATGAGTTGCTCGGACAACAATCAAACAGTCGAAGGGGCACCAAGGCAGCTGCGAAAGAAGCGAGCAAACCAGCATACCAGTGAATCCAAACTGTCATCGTTGAGCATGAGCATGAGCTCGCCATCCACCATCTGGTCTCGAAAAGCTTTGAGGACGGGCTCGGGCATGCGAATGGCTTGGAGCCAGCGCTGGGTATCAGAGACAGACCATTGCAGGACCGTGTCTCGCATGATGCCCTGCACCGGGGTCGGGGGAGCACCGGCGGAAGGGGTTGGAGATGCCAGCTGCATATCCATGACCGGCGTGGAGGCGTGTTTGGTCGGAGTTGGCTTGGTGGCTTGGTGGGCGGCAGACGAGTTGGGGGAGGCATCAGAGTTGCTGGTGGCATTGCCGGTGACTGCATGGGGGGTGCCGAGGTGAGGCCCACCTGCCATGGCGGCGGCAGCGGCGAGACTCCCGACCGCGGCATAAGTGGGCAGGTTGGAATCACTGAGAGGGCGTTGAAAAGGGTAGTTGGTGTTGGGGTCGATGGAGGAAGGCACGATGGTGGTTCCAAAGGTGGTGTGGGAGGGATCGAGGCTGGCACGCTTGCCAGGGTTGACGTCTCCACTGCGCGCCTCCCTGGTAGTTGGCGCTGTGGCTGGGCGTTTGGCGCGGACGGTGGTGGCGGTGGTTCCGCGTTTGGTGCGAGTGCCTCGATCACGAACGACGGTGGATTTGAAGACCATGGGCAGGCTGTTGGCGGGGGTACGGGCATGAAGCTGTTCCATGGCGGTGCTGGCCGACAGGTCGGCCAGGCCATCAAGCGCACGCACCACGGCCGAGGGGATGCCTCTTTCCTGCAACACCTCGGGGGAGCACTGGGACTGCCGGAGGGAGAAAAGCCAAGGGTCAGGTGAGAGTGGAAAGCCGGCAGCGGCAAGGGAAACACGAAGCATCGAGTTTTTATGGGTCGGCAGGACGCTGAAGCAGCACGAGCGAGGGGTGGGCACATACCTCAAGGTCTAGGATGAAGGGGATGACGCGCATGGTGCGGTCTGTGGCCATGGTGACGATGGTGTTGTTGCAAATGATGGTGCGGGTAACGCTGCGGGTATGGCCGGCCAGGGTGAGAACGCGCTCCCAGGTGAAGCGGTCAATGACATATGCCTTGTGCGTCATGGAGCTGGCCGTGATGTAGCGTCCGCAGATCTGAACGTCCATGAGCATGTCGTGGCAGTTGTAGCGGTGGAGGACGGTGCCGCGGACATAGTCAGCGAGGATGATTTCACCACTGGCACCACCGATGAGCATGTGCGTGGGCTTGTCCGAGTTGGTGTCCGAGTCGGTGGGGTGGGCGTCGGAGCTGATGTTGACAATGTCCTGGTCGGGGTGGTCGTCGAGAAAGTGAATTCGTACCACGCCGCGGCTGGCGCAGGCTTGGATCATGCACATTTTGGTGGCGGTGGCCGGGGCATCGCGGTTTCGACCGACCACACGAACGCGACCGTCGTTGGTACCGACGGCGATGACATCTCCGCGCGGGGCGCGAATGGCGGCGCAGGTGGCTTCCATGGAGGTGTCCATGGTCAGAATCTCGCCTTGTGCCTTGATGGAGAGGACCTGAACAATGTATGGGGTGGAGGCTTGGCTGGGGGTTTTGTGCTTGCCGGCAATGACAATTTCATCCCCGCAGATGGAGATGGTGGGGGACTGCGCCGCGTAGGTGATTTTGGTTACGGGCGTCCAGTCGCTCGTGTTCCAGATTTTAACGTTGTGGTCGTATGCGGAGGTGATGAGGAGGCGGCCATCGTCTGAGAAGCCCATGTCACGGATGCCGTACCGAGGATGGGCTTGAAACAGCAGCTCGGGGGCACTGTTTTCAATGGGAGCGGTGAGGTGCCGATAGACGGCCACCTCGCCGGACATGAGGCCCACGCAGAGGATGTCGCGTTGGGCATCGTAGGCCACGGAGCGGGGGGATTCGGGAAACACGAGGCAGTATTGGCTGGCCATCGTGGCGGCGGCCGTGGCGGCAGCGGCATCCTGGGGCGTCTCCGCGGCCGCGCGTGCTCGCGTCGTTGCGCTAGCGCGCCCACGGCCACGCGCTGCCGTTCCGCGACCCCTGGGCCGCCCTCTCGGTCGTCCGCGCACAGCCGGTTCCGAGCTCGCGCCCAGCATTGCGGTAGCTGATCGCGTCGCCATGTTCCACCTGACACCTCACCAACAGCACCACGACAGCGACACCAGCGTCAACAGAGGCACCAATCGATCCCTGACCACGGTACACGCCCCGCAGAGGGTTCACACCGGGCGCGCAGCGGGTCTCTGCCTCTGTGTGTGTGTGTGTGTGTGAGTGTGTGAGAGAGAGAGAGTGAGAGAGAGAGAGAACTGGAACTTGAGACCGGCACACACACACACACGCGCGCCAGAAGCAGAGGCAGAGAAGTGTGCCAAGGGGGCTATAAATTCAGAGAGTGGGTGTTGATCAGGGTTGAATGTAGTGGAGAAAGAGAGGGTGTTGAGAGAGGAAGTGTACTTTGTGTCGATACGTCAGAGAGGGCGAGAGCAGGTCAGGCGGCTTTGAACGTGTAACGGTCAGTAAGACAAGACAACTTTTAGCGGTAATAACGACAGCCACAGGCACTATAGCCAAAAAA